>NC_073304.1:189169157-189360486 GCF_027595985.1 Sorex araneus | reverse complement strand
CAGGGCTTATCCTACTTCTGTGCTCACTTTTGGGGATGCTCAGGGATCCTTATGTGATGTTGGAGATTGAACCCCAGTTAGCTGCATGCAAGCAAGTGCCCTATCCACTGGCTATCTCTCCAGCTCAGGTCATGATTTCTGGCCAGAATCCTGTGTGGAGGATATTATGGCCACTCAGGGGGCAATCAGGGGCACATAATGTTATTAAAATTCTTTGCACAAGGTATTGACTGGTTCCTTTCTACCCAGTGTCTTTTCCTTCTTTACAACTAATAAACAAACTGCAAAGAGAAACTCTTAAGCCCATGCCAACATCTTTTCCCTCATCAAAAATTACCCCGAAGGGACAGAGAAATAGTACAGGAATTAAGGTGCTTGCTTTGCAGGCAGTCAAGCCATGGTTCGAACCCCAGCACCACACAGTGCCCCAAGCCCCACTGGGAGTGACTCTGGAGGTCCCAGAGAACCGTCAGGTGGCCCAGGGTGGCCCAGCACTGCAGGGCCTGGCAATGTCACATCCTTGCTTGAGCATCGAACCCCTGAGCCAGTTGTCTGAGAATTGCAGGAGCTCTGGGGATCCCCCTAGCCCTCCCCCACCTCCATCACTGAGCCTTGCCCACCGGCCACCTTCCTGTTGGCCATCCATGAGTGAGATTCCCTTTCAGACCTGTCCTGGGCTGTGACGCTCGCGGCCACACCTCAGCTTCCATCTGCACACAGGCCCTCTCTGGGGGCAGCCCACGCTCTCCACGAGCCGAATGCTGGGAGCTTCGTGGTGTCCTTGTCCTGTGAAGTTTCTCTTCCTCCCTGCCGTCCCTGCAGCCACCGACCAAGGAACCAGAGTGTTCAGACTCCAGGGTGGCAGGCGGGCACCAGGAACTCTCTCTCCCCTCATTGGCCGCAAGGCTGGGACTGGTGAAATCTCACCAACGAGGCTGCGGTGGGCTCTGCAGGAACCCGAGATAAGATGCTCTGCAGTTCGAGTGGCTGGCCTGAGGCTGGGATCCCACAGGAAGTGACTTGTGCAGAGCCGGGTGTCTTGGCCCCAGCACTGGGAAAAGGCCAGCAGGCTGGCTAGGCTGGGGGCATGTCTGCCGAGTACCCCGAGCCTGGGTCACATCAGCCACAGGACCCATCCTGGGGGTCAGGTGGGCACACTAGGCCTTCCAGCTCGGGTCAATGCCCCGCTGCGACTCGGCCTGGGCCCTGGAGCCTGCCCGCCTGGAAAGCTTGTGTGGCTGCAGCAGTTCTCTGCTATATCAACCTACTGAATTACATGAACTGGTTCATTATTGCAGGTGAGGAAGGGGACAGCGTTCTGGGGCATCCATCCATGGCCAGGGTCCAGGAGGGCAGGGGGAGAGGCAGTGAAGTTTCTAGTCGATGTGGGGACACATCGGTGTGGGGACTCTGGGGGCTGGAGGGGAGTTGAACAGGATGGGCCTTGCAGGCAACTGTGCTGGGTGAGGTGCTGGGCTGGGCCGGGAGGACGGGGAAGCCAGGCCCAGCTCCCAAGCAAGAAATGACTTGCTGGCTATTTCAGGACTGCAGGCTGCACGCAAGCCTTGCGCATTCTGCCTTGCTGCCTGTCTGCACGTTTCCACGTTCTTGTTACTTCCTTATCCATCCGTTCATTCCAAATCAGCTTTCCTTGACGTTTCATCACTGATTCAATCAAGATTCCCTGAGCACTTACTGTGTGCATGGGCAGCCCCTCTGGTGGACCTGGTGGAAACGGGATTGTAGAGGTTGGCACCTACTGGGTCTGGGGTCTGCGTCGATCCAGACTTTGATTCACAGGATTCGGGCTGTGTGAGTGGCCAGGGCAGCAGAGGAGAGCTGTGGAGGACTGGGACAGCAGCCCCAGGGTAGGTCTTTGAAGAATTCACAGGGACGAGGGACACAAGCAGCTCTAAAGCAGGACAGAGTGGGCAGGGGAGCCAGCAGCCAAGACCAAGCACTAAAGGGTTCCCACAGAACTCACAGAGAAAGTGGCACTTGATTTGGGTCTTTCAGGCTGAAGTAACGGGCAAGGCAGGAAATGGGGGAAAAGGGAAGGAACATTCAGCGGCGTCAGCACGAATCGGGACCTAAGGTCTGATCAGGGGTGGTGGCAGAGGAGCAAGCTGGGCGTTATTCTCAGAGAATATTTGGGTCAGGTCAAGGCCAGAAGCTTGGGCTTTCAGTTGAGGCCTAGGGAAACCAGAGGAAGATACTTTGTCGTTTGTTTGTTTGGGCGTCACACCTGCTGGTGCTCAGGGCTCACTCCTGACTCTGCTCAGGGTTCACTCTTGGCGGGCTTGGGAGAGAGACCGTTTGGGGTGTCAGGGATGGAACCCAGGTTGGTCATGTGCGAGGCAAACGCCCTACCTGTTGCATTGTTGCTCCACCCCAGAGAACATTTTTTAAGGAGATTATAATCTGATTTGAGGAGCTGATGAAGACCAGAGGTGACTGGAGGTCAGGTCAGAGGCTACTGCTGTGGGCCAGGCCCCAGCTGAGGAGGCCTGGGTTGGAATGTGGCTGACAGCAGGAGGGAAGGGGCCAGAGGCTGACAGAGTGCACAGACCTGAGGCTGGAGCCGCCTTCCTCTCAGGCGTGCGGCCACTCTGCCCGCATTTGCCTGGGAGGCCCCTGCTGGCCCCTTCCCTGTGGGGCTTCCTCCGGAGATAAAGAAGGGCACAAAATCAGTGGTATTGGGATGAAGGGGCCTTGGAGCAGTGAAACGGTGCTGAGTGCCCAGGGTCGCGTGTCTCACAGCACTGGGACTCGTCCTGGGGAAGGGGCAGCTGAGTCCACGTGTGCAGCAATTGCATCTCAGAGGCACAAGACACTGGGTCCACCCTTGGCCATGGCTGTCCCCAAGGCACTCCACAGCTGATAAGAGTCTGTGGGAGGGGGGTCCCCCGCCCCAATGGAGTAGAGTGAAAGATATTATAGAGCATTTTTTTATTTTAGGCAGCTACTTGTTTCCCCATATTATCCATTTTTTTCTCTCCAGTGGTTGTCTTCACTTGTAATGGAGAACATGAGGAGTGGGAAAGACACACAGCTTGGTGTATCTGGATGTTTGGTCCCCGGGTCCCAAGCAAATGCCAGAAGAAAAGTCTCTTACTTGGTTTCTCTGATTCTGGTCTTTCTTTCTCCCTCTTTTTAATTTTTTTGGGGTTTTTGGCATGACACCCAATGGTGCTCTGCAAATCTCATGGTTCATCTGTAGTTGGGCATTTGGGTTGTTTCCATATCTTGGTCATTGTACTAACTGCAGTGATGAACACAGGTGTGCACATATGTCCTTTTGAATTAATGTTTGGGTCCTGGGGATAGATGCCAAGAATCTCTGGTCTTTTTTCATCTGCCCATACATAGGCCTTGAAAGTGTGGGTGTGTAGGGTCTCTTCCCACTCTCTGGGCCTTTCTGCAGGCTCCACTGGGGGCGCCTTCTGTGACATGATGGAATGGGAACACACTCGGCCTCCCTCTGGGATTCAAGTCCCAGCTCCTCCTTTTCCAGGGGTGGCCAGAGCCTCTGTTGCCTCATCGGTATGATGGGAACAGGGACAGTCCCTCCTGCTAGGGAAACAAGAGCAAGTGTGCAGCTCAGAGCCAGTCCCCGGCACCTCATGGTTCAGTGAGAGCTGCCATCATTGTTTCTCCTAACAGCAGACACAGAAACACAAGCCAGAGAAGCAGGTGGGCCTTAACTAGCTCTTTCTAAAGTTCTGTGCGGGGGGTGCCAGAGCGATAGTACTTTGGACCTGTGGGTTCAATTTCTGGCACCCCATATCATCCTCCAAGCGCTGCCAGGAGTGATCCCCAAACTCAGAGACAGTAGTACCACCTGAGTACCACCAGGTCCAAAAAAGCAAAAACCAAAATGAAACAAATAAAAAAAAAATACTATAGTGCTGCCATGTCATGGAGGGGGTTCCCAGGAATGGAGCCTGAGGGCTGGGCCTGCTTCTCTCTGCAGTAACCTGAGTGGCCACTGCTCCAGCCCTGGGCTTTGAGACCTAGCTGGTAGGGACAGGCACCTGGCTGGGCCAGGGGCGAGGAGGAAGGGTGACCCTGTCTGTGTGTGGGGACATAGCCTCTGGATGGATATGCTCATGCTTGCAACCCAGGCCCAGGCTCGGGTGTGTGTCTGTGGATCTCAGAACTATTCACAAACAGTGTCGCAGACAAGCCCAGATAAGTGAAAAGCTGCAGGTGTTGTACCATCAGGGGGCTGCTGTCTCTGTGGCTGACGCATGAGTGACATCCTGTACACTGCAGCTAATTGCGGTGTTTCTTAGTGCAAATGTGTGTGTGTGTGTGTGTGTGTGTGTGCGCGCCTGTGTATATCTGTATACTTGAGGTCTGAGAGTGATTTGTCTGAGGATGCCTATTTGGGGCTTCATTTGCGAGTCTGCATGACTTTGCCTGTGAGTGTGTGCATGCGTGCCTGTGCTTTTGGGATGTGTGTTTCTGAGTGTGCTTGCTGCGCACACGGATGCGTATGCCTACTCCTGTCTGTGTGTGTGGGAGGGGTGAGTGGTGATACGTGCACATGGGAGAAAATAGAGGGCCCTGTTCTGTCAGACCCCCCGGCGGGGCAGCTACCCTAGAGGCCTACTGGTCTGCTTTCCATCTCCTAAGCGGTGTCTGTCTGTCCACAGGAGTGCTACAGGACGTGCAGAAGTTTTTCCATATCCCTGACAGCAGTGCTGGTTTGCTGCAGACAGGTAAGGAGGGAGGCCTGGTGCTGGACTCTGGGCTGGGCAGCTCTCGGAAGAACCGGCCTGTGCCTGCTCCAGCTGCCGGATGGGGGTCTGGGGAGCGGCACAGGCCGAGTCCCTCTCCTGCACAGAGAAGGCCCTGAGGTTGGTGGTGTGTCTGAGCCACGGAAGTCCGGGCAGGAGAGGAAACTGGGACTAAGCTCTCCCGCAGAACAGCCCCTGGGGTGTAAGCACAGGAAGGGCCCAGGTGCACGCAAGCCCTGCGGTGCAGGGGGCTCTGGGCCCTTCCTTTCCCTCTGGGCCCTTCCTTTCCCTCAACTCAGCTGCAGCCTGGATCTAGCATGGGCTCCCGACTCCTGGAACTGGGTCTCCTTAGGATACACAGACAGACATGCAGACAGGGACCAGGCGCACAGGGACTGACTGCAGCTATGGGAAGCAGCCACGTGTCCAAGGTGGGGGTGTGAGACACTAACCTCTCCCTGTGGGTGTGTGGCAGGTACTGCGCAGGTACACCACACATGTGCACACATTGTCCAGCTTGGCACACATGTGTGCATGCCCATCCTAGCATGGCACACGCGTGCACATGCCTGTCCCAGCACAGCACATGTGTGCACAGCACGGCACATGCACAGCATACATGCTATCTCCTTTGCAGGCCCTCCCTCCTCCTTCGAACTTCGCTGTCCTAGGGGGGTACCTGCACCCCTGACAACTCATAAAAACACCAGCAGAACTGTGGAGGATCTATTAAGAGACCTTTAAGCTCGCGTATTTATTTCCTCAAAGGGACCTGTCTGAGAACAAGTTTGCGAGCAGCTTCGGCTCTTCTTGCCCACCTTCCCTTCAAAATCACTTGTTTACCATTTTGAGCAGGAGAATACGCTCAGTCCTCATTTGATGTTCAACTATGGCTTATTGCCCTGAATTGTAAAAACCTCCAGGAAAAAGGGAGAGATAACTTTAGGACAAGGGCCAGCTAGTTGGCTCAAAGGCCTGAGGACATACTTTGTATGGGGGGTGGGGGTGGAGGTTGCTGATCCTTGGCCTCTCATGATCCTCCACACTGAACTGAAGTACCTCTGAAGTATCACACATTGTAGCCAAAATCAACCTCTTCCCTCAAAAAAAAAATTTTTTTTTCAAAAATAAACTAACAAACCACAGGGGGCCAGAAAGATTGTACATTGGGAAAGGTACTTGCCTTGCCCAGTCCCGATCAGAGCAGGCTTGGAGGTCTCAGCCCCGGGTCCCACACACCTGGGTTCCTCTGCCGGTTTCTTCATGAGTGAGGCTCGTCTGAAAGCCTCTTCCACCCAGATTCCCCATTTTCCAGTAGCTAAACGGTCACACCCAGGACTGCCCCTGGCTCTGTGTAATCCCACCAATATCCAACATCCAGAGACTATAACACCAAGCTCCCAGACATCTTTTAGCCTAGTCCTCCCTCTGGGAGAACCTGGCAAGCTGCCAAGAGTTTCCCACCCACATGGCAGAGCCTTGCAAACTCCCCATGGTGTATTCGTATGCCAAAATCACTAACAATGATGGGTCTCATTTCCCTGACCTTGAAAGAGCCTCCAATGTGGCACCATTAGAAAGGATGAGTAAAGCGAGGCTTCTAAAATCTCAGGGCTAGGATGAATGGAGACGTTACTGAAACCGCTCAAGAAATTCTACAATCAACGGGATGATGATGATGATGATGAATTGTCTTGCATGTGGTTGCCCCTGGTTTGACCCCTGGGTCCCCACGTTCCACCAGATGTGATCCTGAGCCTGGAGTAAGCCCTGATCATGGCCTGGTTTGGCCCACAAACAAATAAATAACCCAAAACAAAACCCCAAAATACAAAGATACCAAAACAGCCAATCAAACAAACAAAGAGTGCGTGGTGGCTGCTTGGCTTCTGCTAGGAAGGTCCTGGGAGCAAAGCAGTGTCAGTGGAAGCCAGAGAACGCTTCTTCCTGGCCACAAACCCTTGGCAGGGCATCCGGCTTTATCTCGCTGTCCCACTGGGTGTCTGCTACTGATCTACTGATCTAGGATTTTGAACTCAGACATGACGGGTGTCAACACAGGCATTTCCATTGAAAACAAAACCAAACAAAGCTGATGTTTTCTCCTTCTTAAAGCCAACCAGTCTGATTTGTCAGGTTGCTTGGGCAAGTGACGACTGGCTTAACTCATCAAACTCCAAGTGGACATTTCCCATAAACGTAGTGAACTTACTTTACATCTCCTAGAATTTAGATTTAAGTGCAGTTTTTTAAAAAAGTATACCAGTTCTGGAAATGACATTTTGCAAATATCTGGAAATATCTTTTGCAAATATTTAACCTTAGAATATAAAACATGCTAAATGTCAGCTGCAAATGTGGGAAGGGCTACTGAGCTGTGATTCACAGAAGTGGAAGCATTAACAGGTCACAGCTGGAGACCAGGGATATTTTCCAGTTGCTTTTGTCTCAGACTTCAGTCTGGTACCAGGGCTAATTTGTCCCTTTAAAAAAAATAAAATTATTTTAAATTTAGCACTGTAGCAATGTCCCGTTGCTCATGTATTTGCTTGAGCGGGCACCAGTAACGTCTCCATTATGAGACTTGTTATTGCTGTTTTTGGCATATAGAATAGCCCATGGGTAGCTTGTCAGGCTCTGCCGTGCAAGCGGGACACTCTTGGTAGCTTGCCGGGCTCTCCGAGAGGGACGAAAGACTCAAACCCGGGTCAGCCACGTGCAAGGCAAATGCGCTACCTCCTGTGCTATCGCTCCAGTCCCAATCACTGTAAAGTCACAAAGTTATTTATAATTGGGTTTCAGGCATACAATGGTTCAACACTCATACCTCATCGGCGTTCACTTCCCTGCACCATTGTTCCCCCATTTGCTTCCCACCCACCAGTCTACCAAGGGGCACTTTTTTAAAAAAGAATACAGGGACTGGAGCAATAGCACAGCGGGTAGGGTGTTTGCCTTGCAGGGAGCTGACCCAGGTTCAATTCCCAGCATCCCATATGGTCCCCTGAGCACCGCCAGGGGTAATTCCTGAGTGCAGAGCCAGGAGTGATCCCTGTGCATCGCCAGGTGTGACCCAAAAAGAAAAAAAAAATTAAATAAATAAGAATACATTTTTGCACTGTGGTTTAAAATAGTATTGCTGATAAGGTTTCATAACTAACACTTTACCATCTTCAGCACCACCTCCTCCTCTTGGTTTAACATTCCCTCCACCATAGAAGTTGCTCCCTCCCTGTCCTATCCCCCAGGCCCCACAAGTGGCATGTTTCCCACTGAATATTGGTTCTCATCTTCTTTATTTCCATTATCTTTGGTCATTTGTTACTCTATTATGGGGCTGGAGTGATAGCACAAGTGCAGAGCATTTGTCTTGCATGCAGCAGACCCGGGTTCGATTCCTCCGCCCCTTTTGGAGAGCCCGGCAAGCTACTGAGAGTATCCCGTCTGCACGGCAGAGCCTGGCAAGCTACCTGTGGTGTATTTGATATGCCAAAAACATAACAAGTCTCAAAATGGAGACGTTACTGGTGCCTGCTCGAGCAAATCGATGAGCAACAGGATGACAGTGACAGTGACAGTGATTATGTCTCTTCATGAGAGAGGCATAGTTTGAAGTCACTTTCTCTCTATCTCTCTCTAACTTCCCTCAGCATGATACTCTCCAGGTGCCTCCATGTAGCAGCAAATTGCATGATTTTATCTTTTCTTATGGTTGAGTAATATTCCATTGTTCATATGTACCATAGTTTCTTTATTCCGTCATCTTTTTAATTTATCCTACTTTTGTAGCCAAAGTAAGACCATCTGAGCTCAAGACTCATGATCTCTTAGGTGAAACAATTGTGGTAACTGATTTTTTTTTGTTTTTATGGGCCACACTCAGCAGTGATCAGGACTTACTCCTGATTTTGTGCTCAGGGATCACTCCTGCAATGGCTCAGGTAGCATATCTAGTGTTAGGAACTAATCTGCACGGGTCACAGGCAAGTCAAGTGCCTTAACCCCTGTACTATCTCCCTGGCCCCAGATCACAGTAATTGAATCAACTTCCTGGGTTCTTGTAGTGCTGAACTATTACTGTGAAGTTCCTATGGGTGAGATGCTGGAGAGGGATAAGTTCGTGTGTGTGTGTGTGTGTGTGTGTGTGTGTGTGTGTGTGTGAGAGAGAGAGAGAGAGAGAGAGAGAGAGAGAGAGAGAGAGAGAGAAAGAGAGAGAGAGAGAGAGAGAGAGAGAGGTGGGTGAAGGGAAAGGTCCTCTCTGCAGAAGCAGGCTTCCAAGGATGAGTAGTTTAATAAAACAGAATTTTGGAAAAACAAAACTAAACAAAAAACAAAGGTGAGTAGAAAGGGCAGTGCGGGCTTGAACACCTGACAATCTTGTTTCCAGTGACCTCAGAGGGGCCAATGAAAACTTTTATGGACCCCTGGGATGATCCTAAGGACACATTCAAACACACACAAATACACACACACACACACACACACACACACACACTCCAGTGACTAAGAGAAGGCTTGGCTAAGCTGTAATAGTGGGGTTAAAAGTGGGGAAAACAGTCAGTGGTCAGGACTGATCTACCCCACCTCTTAAACAGGCTACAGGGATTTACTAATTGGCTAATATTTAAAGTCTACACATATGCGGGCCTTATCACCTAGTTTTGTCAAGCTCTCAAACTGAGCCGGCAGCCAGTTAACCCAGGCACTTTTCCAAGTGCCTTATAATACTAACTACACAGGTAGTATTTTGAAACCCGCTTTACAGAAGACAAGCTGAGTAAGGCACAGAGAGGCAAAGCACTTGTTTAAGGCCACACAGCTAGTGAGTAGCAGAACTGGGAATTGAAAGCAGGCAGTTGCCCATAGAGTCCTTCCCTCAACCCCTGCACAGGATTACTCCCACTTTGCCACAGAAAGAATTTAAATTTGAGATCCTGAGAACAAAGGAGTGTCTGTCTTGGGGGGCTGGGAGTCAGAGCGGTAGCAGCTGACTGTATCCCTGGACACTTGAAGGTTTAAAGGGCTTGTATTCTGCAGAGGATTCCTGTCCCAAGTCCCATGAGAGCACAAGAAGGTTTGGGAAATATTTTCATAATATCAGGAGAAGAAGATATGCCTTGACAAGACAGGAAACAGCCATCCAAGATGATTCTTACATCTGGCTTATCAAAGCTAAACTGTACGATGGTGGTAGAAACTATAAATGCAATTGGTAATAATAAGAGCACGATTCACCGGCCAGTTACATAAAGCCAGTCACTGCTTTCATAGGCTTCGTTTTATTTAATCGTCTCAATACATTTAGGAAGGAAGTACTTTTATAATCTCATTGTATCGTTATAAAAGCAGGGAAAAGAGTTAAGGAATTAGCCCAAGGTCACACCACAGCGGTGGAACAGGATGTAGGCCCAGGCTTAACCCCCAAACTTGCATTGTAAGTCCTTAAAACAAATGTGAAGGACGGGGAGAAACTTCTCAAACAGGTCCCAGTAGAACCTCAGGCAGATGAAGGGCAGAGAGGAACAGCAGCTCCGTCTCTCTGGGCGGAAGGACAAGGCAGATTAAAACATCAGCGAGACGCAACTTGTTTTTCAGTCCGAGGAACAAAAATAAAGCGACTGATCCTATCAAGTGTCATCAAAGGTGCTGGCGATAAATCTGCGCGTGTAAACAGAACCATCTTGGAGGCCTAATAGCGGTAGCTATTACAGTTTTAAATGCTGCTGAGACCAAAGACCATCCTCTGGGGTGATTAGGTCCAATCATACTGAATTGTTTTTTGTAGGTCAAAACTGGCCTATTTTCCTCAATTGTGGGTGGTTCAACCCAATACCTGTGCGAGTCTTGGGGGAACTGGGAGCGACTGGAATCTAAGCTGGGACGGATAAGTACGTTCATTGGGCCCAGGAAATGTCAATCATTTGCGCTCTGGAGCCCCGGGCGGTGGGCGGGGCCTCCGAGGCCCTAGCCTCGCCTGGTGGCGGCGGGTGCAGGAGGACCCCGACTTTGCTGCCCTCTCGGCGGGCGCCAGAGCCCAGGGCGCACCCGCACCCGGGTGGAGACGGTTTGAGTTGAAGCTGAAGCAGTGAGGGCGCCACCCACAGACTCGTCTAGCAAAAAAAGTGGCAATTTCTTTGTCTTCTCAGAATAGCAGCCGCTTTCGTTAATTCACTTGCCAATTCTTAAGAGCTACCCAGGGGAATGTTTTACCTACTTAGGAAAACCAATTATTCCAGACTCCAGAGACTACTGTTTTAAAAAAATTTGGGGGGGTGGGGGTGGGGTTGTATCTGGGTGGGTGCGGATAGAGCAGGGAGGGTGGCCATATCCCAGCGGTGCTGGGTGCTGTAGGGCCCATTGCAGGCCTGGCTGTTCAGTGCTTGGGTCTGGTGGTCCATGGTGGTGCTGTGGCACTCCCCTGTGGGCATACCATGTGGGGGACTGCACCCCTCCACTTGCAAATGCCAAGCACAGGTTACCTCCAGACCCAAAGACTGTGGCCTCGAATGCCAGGTAAATCCTCTTCTGCAGAGCTAGCTGGTCAGGACTCCTGGATTTTATTTCTTAGTCTTTCAAAATTATTTTTTGGGGGGTTGCTAAGGGAGCACACCCATTAGTGTTCTGAGGCTGCTCCTGGCAAGGTAGTTGGGGGTTACTTCTGGTGGTGCTTGAGATCAAATCCAGGCCTTCCTTATGCAAAGCATGGTCTCCTGCCGGTAGACAAATCTCTCCAACTGGATTTTATTTTATTTTATTTATCCACATGATTTATTTATTTAATAAACTAAATTATTTTTATCTTAGTTATAAATAAAATGCTAATTTTATTTATAATTGCAAATTTATAAAATTTGGATTTTTTTTTTTCTTTTTGGGTCACAACCGGCGATGCACAGGGGTTACTCCTGGCTCTGCACTCAGGAATTACTCCTGGTGGTGCTCAGGGGACCATATGGGATGCTGGGAATCGAACTCGGGTCGGCTTCGTGCAAGGCAAATGCCCTACCCGCTGTGCTATCGCTCCAGCTCAGGGTCTTATTTTACTTATTTGCATCATTTATTTATTTAATTGGACTGGAGCGATAGCACAGCGGGTAGGGCGTTTGCCTTGCACGTGGTCGACCCAGGTTCGATTCCTCCATCCCTCTCGGAAAGCCTGGCAAGCTACCAAGAGTATCCGACCGCACGGCAGAGCCTGCAAGGTATCTGTGGTGTCTTCAATATGCCAAAAACAGTGACAAGTCTCACAATGGAGATGTTACTGGTGTCCGCTCGTGCAAATAGATGAACAACGGGACAACAGTGCTATTTATTTAATTGAATCACAGTGAGATAAACAGCTACAAAGCTGTTCATGGTTGGGTTTCAGTCATACAATGTTCCAACACCCGTCCCTCTACCCGTGCACATTTCCCACCACCAATATTCCCAATTTTTCTCTCCCACCTCCTCCTCTTTCCCCCCCTTCCCTGCTTGCTTCTATGGCAGTCTCTCTCTCTCTCTCTCTCTCTCTCTCTCTCTCTCTCTCTCTCTCTCTCTCTCTCTCCTCCTGCATTGAATTTTAGTCCCATGCTCACTCTACCAGGCTTACTTGTTTTGAGCAGGTCCCTGCAGGGACATGAAAGCAGAGTTGGACCAGGTAGGGAGGGCTCTGAAGCCCAGGACTGGGCGTGTCGAGGCCACTCACCTCAATACGGCCTCTTAGTGGGAGTGTTGCCAACTTCAATGTTGGGGTGACATGCATGGAACTAGTCCCCCAAGGCTGCATGGTTAACAAACAGCAGTTTGTTAACTGCTGGGACACAGGCACTCCCACCCTCATCTCTTCCTAGACCCCCGACTCTGGGCAGTGGGTTTTTTGTGTTGTGAGAACTGGGAACTTCACCATATCTTTTGCTTCTCCTGCCTGTGACCTGGTCTAAGATGCCAATTTGCAGCATCTGAGTCAAGCCCCTGCTTCTCTGCCCACCTGCCGTGTGGGGGCTGCATATTGGCCCCTGCGTCTCTCTTCCAGTCTTCATCGGCTGCCTCCTGCTGTCCGCACCTGTGTTTGGCTATTTGGGTGACCGTCACAGTCGCAAGGCCATCCTGAGCTTCGGGATTCTGCTCTGGTCGGGGGCAGGCCTTGCCAGCTCCTTCATCTCTCCCCAGGTAAGTGCCTCCTGCTGCACCAGCCTCAGGCCCTGCTGCCACCTGTCTCCTCCCAGATTCAGTCCCAGCAGGGGCGGGTGGGGTTGTTTCTGCTGTGCTCTGGGCTCCAGGCTGCCCCAGGTCTGTCCACTTGGGCAGACAAAGGCATGTTAGACTTTCTTTAAAGGACCTTTTCTTCCTGGCCACTCGATGCTGCCTCCTCCGAGGCCGGGGAACCCCAGCTATTCTGGCCTGCTTAGGCCAAGGGCTCCTCTGGGCATAGACTGGCAATGACTACCAGCACCAGTAGAGGGCACCAGATCACCCAGGGGTGATCTGGGGGTGATCTGGGAGGCTATTCAGGTAGTCCTGACCAGAACCCCCCTCTTCCTCTGGGGGGCATAAGTTACCAGTTCCTCTTGGCCTCTCTGACAAACATGTGTATTCCTCGTCATGTGGGAGATATTTTGGGTTCATCAGGGTCTTGTGTGCTCTGGCTCAGCACTCCTGGCTCTTCTTCCTGTCCCGGGGCCTTGTGGGCACCGGCACGGCCAGCTTCTCTACCATCGCCCCCACTGTCCTGGGCGATCTCTTCGTGAGGGACCAGCGGACCCGGGTGTTGGCCGTCTTCTACATCTTCATCCCAGTTGGAAGGTTGGTCTCACCCCCCATCCCCCCATCTGCCTTCCCTGGGGGTAAGTGGAAGCTCAGTCGGGGGCCAGAGAGACAGCAAAGGTGCTTTTCTTGCACTCGGCCAATCCTGATTCTATTCCCAGCACAGGCTTTGGTCCCCGAGCACTAACAGAAGTGACTCCTGAGCATGGAGCCATAAGTAGCCCCTCAAGCATTGCTGGGTGCTGGGTGAGAACCAAAAACAACAACAAGGGGCTAGAGCAATAGCACAGTGGGTAGGGCGTTTGCCTCGCATGCGGCCGACCCGGGTTCAATTCCCAGCATCCCATATGGTCCCCTGAGCACTGCCAGGAGTAATTCCTGAGTGCAAAGCCAGGAGTAACCCCTGTGCATCTCCGGGTGTGATCCAAAAAGAAAACAACAACAACAATAAAGCAATACAGGAGTGAGACAGGGGCTGGGCTAGAGGTAGGAGAGGTCAGGTCAGGGTGGCTGGGACTTGAATCCCAGACTTCCTTGGTGTGTCCCTTTGCCTCTCCAAGCCGCTGTTTCCTCCTCTGTAAACAGGGATGGTCATGCTGATGGTTAGCGTAGTGAAGCTGAGCAGTACCAAGGATGCTCGCAGGGGCTGGCCCCGGGCCTAGTAGGGGCGAGAAAGCTCAGCCCTGCAGCACAGGCCTGCTGGAAGGGAGGTGGGGAGATATGTTGGAATTTGCAGTCAGATCCCTGAGCTCTGACCCAGGTTTCCTGAAATCACCTGGTGCAGGCATGCGGAGCCCTGGGTGGGGTGGGGTGGGGGTTGTCCTGATCCAGGAAGACAGTGCACAGAATTTCTGGGGATCGGCCAGGAGCCAGAGGTCACTGATGACTTGACCAAGGGCAGTGGCCATCTGGGTCTCGTGTGCTCACTTTGCACAGTGAAAGGGCCCCGAGCTGTGGAAGCTGGCTCCCTGGGGTGGGGGTCCCCAGGGACCCTGGGCTGGCACCTGTCCTCACTGCCCATTTTCCTTGCCTCTCTGCAGTGGTCTGGGCTACATGCTGGGGTCGGCCGTGACAGAACTGACTGGGGACTGGCATTGGGCCCTCCGGGTGAGTCCAGCTTCCTTTCCTTCCCTCTGTTTCCCTCTGGGCAGGCCGGGACTTTCCAGCTTGGAGTGGCCTTTGCCACTTGGCACTGCACCCGGCGCCATGGGGGGTGGTCTGACGTCGGCAGCATCAAACCTCTGGGATCTCGCCTGGAACAGGGGCCTTGGAAGTGCAGCCCTGGCTTCTGCTTCTGACCGCACAGTTTACTGACTGTGCGACTTCAAGCAAGTGGCCTCTGCTTTGGAACCTTCCTCGCTCACCTGTGGGTGTGTGGCGGGGAGGGCAGTCAGTGGCATCTTACAAGGGAACAAGGGAAGCTCCCAGCAGGCTCGACAGGGCAGCTGGGGGTGTGGGTGCAGACAGAGGAAAGCTACTAGGATGTCGCGTACCAGAGCTGCAGCAGTCAAACTCTCATTCTCAGGCGCAGTGACCCCTGAGGATGATGTTTTCCCAGGGGCCTCGGGGAGCCCCTTTCATCCCCAAGAGGCTGTACTTGGGGGGAGGGTGATGGGTGAGAACTGGTGGCCTGTTCAGCTCCTTAGAATCTAAATCCTGGAGTTAAGCCCATGGCCGCCCACTAGGGCACAGAGGGGCCACAGAGCCCAGTAACCTCAGGACCTCCAGGGTGGAAAATGCACGGCCTGTGCTTCCCTTGCCTTCTCCCTCAGACCACGCCCTGCCTGGAAGCCATAGCCCTGGTCCTGTTGATTGTGCTCGTGCCAGACCCGCCCCAGGGGGCATCTGAGAAGCAGGAGGAGGTGGTCATCGGGGACCCAAGGAGCAGCTGGTGTCAAGATGTCAGATACCTGGCAAGAAAGTGAGTGTCCCTGATGTGCCCAGCATGTTGCCCAAGCCTCCGGGTCAGTCAGTGCCACTGAGTTTCTCTCTCCTCCTCCAGGAAGCCCTCCCTCACTGTTCCAATGTTCACAGTCCCGTTTCTCTGAGCTCCACCTCACTAAAAAAAAACCCAAATGGAGTCACTGTTCCTTTTGTGGCTCAGACCCCACAGCGGTCTGCAGGGCTGGGAGGGAGGAAGGGAAGGAGGCAGGCGGCCTGAGCTCCAACCTTGGCTCTGCCATCGCTTTATCCCTGAGTGACCTGAGACTGGGAGCCTCAGGGATCCAATGAACAGAATTCTCCAACCTTGCCTTCTTCTCAGGGCTGCGGGGAGGATGCCAGGAGTTCACTGCTTGTCCCTGCAGGCTGTGGAACATCCATTCCCTGTCTGGGCATGGTCAAAGAGGCTGACAGAGGCCCAGGCCTCCTGGGCCACTCCCAGTTCACTCTGTGACTATCCCTAGCACACAGTGATGTAGCAGAGGAGGCAGGGTTGGGGGTACAAGGTGGTTTTCTGGAGAGCATGGGGTTAGCTTTGGGCCCTTCAGGGCAGGAGCTCTGGTCCGGCAGAGAGGAGGAGAAGGAGGAGGAGGAGGAGGAGGAGGAGGAGGAGGAGGAGGAGGAAGGGCGGAACCTCAAGAGACAGAGCTGGGTTGTGAGGTGCTCAGGGCATGGAAAGTGCTGGAGGCTGCGAGGTGCCTGCAGCTGGGAAAGGTGCCCCCACCCCCAGCCCACCCCACCTGGATGCAGCCAGGGTGCCTTCTCTTGCAGCCGGAGTTTTGTGTGGTCCACCCTGGGTGTGACAGCCATGGCCTTTGTGACCGGTGCTCTGGGCTTCTGGGCCCCCAAGTTTCTGTTCGAGGCACGAGTGGTGCATGGGCTGCAGCTGCCCTGCGTCCAGGAGCCATGCAACAGCCAGGACAGGTGAGGGGTCCTGGGGGGCCTGGGCTCCCACCTGGGTGGGGGAGGCTGTAGGCAGGTCACACAGGGGGTCAGTGTACACGTTGTCAGCTTTACAGAACCTCCAGGTGCTGAGTTTCTGGGATTTGGGGAGTTCCCCCAGGGGGTCCATCCACCCTGAGTCCTGAATAAGGGAGCCAAAGTCTCATAAAGTGTTTGAGAATCTGCCTGGACCAGCTCAGACCAAGACTCAGAGTGGGGAGCATTCACCCTGGATTTGGGGGGGGGGGTCATTTGATGGGACTGAGACTTAGTGCACACTGCTCAGAAGGCTGGGGAGGGTTGGGAACACCTTAAAGCTCAGGTACACGAAGCTCAGTGACAGGGACCCAGAGCTTCGGGCATGGGAAAGCTGGTGGAACATGAGAGGGCAGCGTGGGCAGGGCAGGGGCAGCTGTGGGTGAGGGCCTGATCAGCGGCTGCCCCGGAAGGCACTTATGTCCATCTGTGGGAGGAAACAAGAGACAAGAAACTCTGAAATGGATCTAGGAGTGGGGGAGGAGGTCATTGGGTGCTCTGGAGGGGCTACTTGAGAGATGATGAAGGACAGAGGGAAGATGGGACACAAGTGGGGAAGGTGTGGAGGGTGTCCAGAGAGGGCCAGAGCTATTGGGAAATGGAAGGTAGTTTGTATCAATTCCCCTTAAATTTGGGAGCTGTAAGGGAAAGAGGTTAAGGCCCTTGGGGGACCCTAAAATTAGAAATTACAGTCGGGAAAATTTCAGGTGGTAGACGGTGGGGAAGGTCATTGGAGATGAACTGTAACAGTTGTTGGGGTGCTCAGTGGATGATCCACGGCCAAAGGCATCCCCAGGTGGGGCAGGAAAGGGGCTGGGGAGGTGAGTCTATGGGTTCCTGAAGAGTCCCAGGCCCTAGGAAGGGTCCCCCTCAGCATTTCCTATAGGTATCAGATCCTGTAAGTGGGACTGGGGGATTAGGCCCTAGCAGCCCGGCCCCATCTGCACGGCCGCCTGTGACCACCTCTTCTCTCCTCTTTGCCATCAGCCTGATTTTTGGAGCGCTGACTGTTGTGACTGGCATCTTTGGGGTCATCCTGGGGGCAGAGGCTTCAAGGAGGTACAAGAAAGTCAACCCCAGGGCCGAGCCCCTCCTCTGTGCCTCCAGCCTGCTGGCTGCGGCCCCCTGCCTCTACCTGGCGCTCATCCTGGCCCCCACCACGCTCTGGGCCTCCTATGTAAGTGAGGGTCCCTTTGGAGGTGGGCTGGGCAGGTGGGGAAACAACACGGCTTAGGCTTCTGCCACATTTTTTTATTATTGTTGTGTGGACCACCCAGGTCAGTGGTGCTCTGAGTGGGGGAGCATGCAGTCCTGGGGATTGAACAGAGAACCTTGCATGCGCAAGGCCTTGTCACTGGAGCCCCAGTCGCAGTGTCTTATCGGGTTTTACTTATATGTTACATTTATGTTACTCCACCTACCTGGAGCATCTTATCACCGTTTCTCCGAGGGGGGCACTGAGGCTTGCTGAGAGTGGCAGCGCTAGGAAGAGCTCCCTGACGCCTCATTGTGTCCTCAGCGCTCCCCGCTAAGTGCTTCGATTTGGGCCGATGGAATGGTCCCATTGATCCCAGGACATATGGGAGTCTGACACAAAGCTGAGTGACTCTTCCCCGGTTGCAGATGTGTGAAGGGAGGTCAAGGTTGGCTGTGGACAGTGTAGTTCTTGCTTAAAAGGAGACAGCCCAGAAAATGCCACATTCCCCAGTCCCACCTTTCAGAGCACCTCGTACTCTGGCTATAGCAGAGACATGGGCTCCTTCCTCCCAGCCTGCTAGGGACTGCACTGCCGCTTCTGCGTCTCCTGAAGTTTTACGGCCAAACCCGACACAAAGGCCACCTCCTCCCAGGAGCCTCTGGACTGCTCCGTCCTCATGTCAGAGTTCCCACATGGGCTCAGAGCTTTCCACCAGGAACTATGGTGTCTAGACAGGGCTATGTGCATGCACGTACACACACACACAGACACAGACAGACACATACACAGACACATATATATACACACATATACACACACATACACACATGCACACATACCCCTATGTATGAGCAACCATATACCTGGCTCCCCAAAGCCCCAGCCCTGCCTGTCCTACCTAACAGAGAAAGGCTGCTGGTATTCAGAAGCTGGTACCTGCCCATCCTGCCAGCCAGGCTCCAGCTCTCCCCCTCTGCCTTGCCCCGAGGTCCTGGGAGCCCAGTGCTGCAGACCCAGCTGCCCTTGCCCTGGCCTGTGTGGATCATGGACAGGCTGGACCTGGAAGGCAATGCAGTAGCATTTCTGTTCTACCATGTGGAGGGTGTCCCCTGGCACCTTCCCAGCCACACGCGTGAATAACCTATTGTTAGTTTTTAAATAAAAACTTTGGTTCTCCTTCCAAATCCAACCTCTATCCAGGTCCTGAAAATGGCACTGGGGGCATAGGGAGCTCTAGTTGGTGAAAACCTCCTGGATCCATCTTGATGCCCTAGTGATCGGCAGGCAAGGAAGGAGGACCAGAAGGGACCAGGGCAGGAGAGAGAGTGCAGAGGTTAAGGCAGTTGCCTTGAGTGTGGCTGGCCCCAGTTCAGCCCTGGCACTGGATATAGTCCCCAAGCACTGCCATGAATGACCTCTGAGCCCTGAATGGTGGTTCAGGGAAAACACAAACAAGCAAAAGACAGAAAGGGACTGGCTGCCGGTGCCCCCCTGTGCAGCTGCCCCCTGGCTGGCTGACTCCTCTGGGGGAGTTGCTGTGGGTATGGCGGCTCTGCATTGTCCGCTTCTTTGATGCTGGGACAGGGTCACTCTGTCATCTCTCGGCTTCTCTCCAGGCCTCTGCAGGGGCGGCCTTTCTAGAGCTTCTTGCTAGACCTTATCATCTTGAGCATGTGTCTTGTGGCACTTCCCTCACAAGTCCACTAGGCCTGAACCCCCAAACTCTCTTCCCTCTGCTGTTCATTTGAGCCCATGAAGTATCAGCAAGACAGCTGCCCCCTGTACCCCCACGACCAGCTCTTTTCACCCTGACACTGTTAGCTCCTTGCTCTGGCCCCTGCCCGCCTCCCACTCTGGGCCCAGACACTGTGTCTCCAGACAGCTCGGGGCCACACTTCCAGGTGATGTGAGGGCACACTGTGAGTGCCCCTCGGGACCCAGATGCAGAAGGGCTAGCATGGGAGGAAAGCTGGTGTCCTTCCTGGAGGCACTGCCCTCACTATGCATGCATGTGTGCATTTGTGATGTGTGTGTGTGGGCGCATGTGTGTGTGTTTGCATGTGTGTGTGTGTGTGTATGCATGTGTAGGGGCTGTGGAATCACTCCGTTCTTCAATCCTTTTCCATACAAGACAATGGCCACACTGGCCAGCTCTGTATATGGACAGTCTCCCTTCTAGCTCCCAGGGGGTGATCGGCACCTCTCTTAAGGTGTGGGTGCTTCTCACCCCTGGACCTCAGCCTGGGTCTTTAGCTAAAATTCTTAGACAGCAGAAAAGCCTGCTACCACCCGGTCTCCATATGCTCTGACTTCACCCTTCGAGTGCCCTCAGGAAGGGTTTCTGTGTTTCCACAGATGGACAAACAGGCCGAGAGGCAGCCACAAACAGTAACAGACAAAACCCAAACTCAGCTCCAGGGTCTGTGTCCTTAATTCACTGACGCTTGTTGGTATGGAGCAAACATGTCCTGGTGGCCACAAAACCATCACTGCTACTTAACGGATGCTCCAGCTGCCTGGGGGGGCCCGGCACTGGTCAGAAGGTGTAAGAAGGTTGAAAACCTTGGGCCAGAGCCATAGTACAGCAGGTAGGGCTCTTGCCTTGCATGTGTCCAACCTGCCTTCAAGCCTCCACCTGATATGATCCCCTGAGCTCGCCAGGAGTGATCCCTGAGCGCAGAACCAAGGGTAAGCCCTGAGTGTGGCCCCCCAAAAAACTAACAATAAAAACCACTGCAAAGGTTGGAAATCCTTCTCTCATTGGCTGAGGGAGCAGGAGGGTGTGGGGGGTCATCATTTCCAGCCCGGCAGGGAGGGCTGGATGCGCTGACTTGCAGTCAGGTGGGGGCACCGGCAGATGGAGGCCCCAGTCAAGGCCTGTCCTTCCGTTGGCTGGGGCTGTGCACCCCCTGCCAGCTCTGCTTCTGCCACTGTCTTGGCTCTGGTAGGTGGCTTCTTGGATGTGTTTCGGGGACACAGCTGTCCCCCCTCCTGCAGCCTGGCACCTCTCCAGAGCTGATGCTTCCTCTAGAAGTGACATTGCCTCTTGGTTGACAAAGACAGCTGGAGGAACTCGGGGTGAGCCCTGCTCCCAGGGTGAGGGCCAGAGCAGGAAGGTGGGTGCGGATGTGGCTCCCCTCCAGTGCTGGGAAGCTCACACATGGGCCTGACGGGCAGCCCAGCTGCACTGGACCCTCTGGCCTGGGCTCCTCACAGGCCTCCCACCACAGGCCCAGGTCAGGGCTCTGTCTGTGACTTTGAGGGTTTGTGGGAATTTCTTGTTTGAG
Source organism: Sorex araneus (assembly GCF_027595985.1). Classification (NCBI taxonomy): domain Eukaryota; kingdom Metazoa; phylum Chordata; class Mammalia; order Eulipotyphla; family Soricidae; genus Sorex; species Sorex araneus. The sequence continues at coordinate 189,339,595 of NC_073304.1, read as the reverse complement.
GTTCAGCCTCCGGCTCCCCTCTGCCCCTCTCGCTCCAGCCTCCACCCCATCACACCTGCTCTTGTCTTTAATCCCCTCTGCCCTGCTTTGGCCCAAACAAGGCCGATTAAAGGAGTTGTTTCCTGGTGCTTAGACCTTCCTGCTCACTCACCACCATCTGTGAGATCTCTGATCTCGCACTCCTTCCCCACTTGAAAACCTTTCATGGCTTCCTGGTGCTTCTGGAACTAAGTCCAACTCCTTATGCTGGACATCCTGGACTCTTAGTAGCCTCATCTCCCTGCAATCCTGCCACAGAGGCTCTCTCCCTATCCCTGGGACCCACCCCATGCTCCCCTGCCCAGGCCCTCCCACTGCTCCCCCACTCCTGCCCAAGTTAGTCATGCATTTGAGGGTCACCTGTACACCTTCTCTGCATGGTCTCTGTGACTGCTAGGCCTGGTCTTCTCTCCCCGTGCTCAGCCCTGATTTCCTTGGGTTTCAAACTTCTCCTCTCTCGGCCCTAGTTGCTCCTGGTCTTTCTCAGTACTCCATCAAGAGTGTCAGGCACTTGGGGTGAGGAGGAGTCATCCCTGTGTCTGAGACAATGGTTGAGGGATCAGATATTTATACCCATGTGTCTATCCAACAAGTGTGTGTGAGTGTGTGTGTGTGTGTGTGTATGTGTTGGGGCAGGGGGCAGGTTGGGTCTCTAAATTAACATTTATTTACAGGCTGCACGTGCAGCTGTGCATAAAAAAATCCCGATTCTGTCTCTCTCTGTCTTACCTTCTTTTATAAAATTATTTATTTATTTTATTAGGTAGTTTACAATATTTTATTACATTTAATATTCAAATGTCTCTTGCCCGCATGCCTGGCTGTCTTCCCTGGGGCCCCTCAGAGGGGATGGGCTCCAGCTTCCCTCCCTGCCCCGAGCAGAGGTCCCGGCAGCCAAAGACCACTGGAACCTAGCCACAGCCATGCTCAAGGCCCCTCTCCACACGTTCAGACAGGCCTCACCCATGAAGGTACCGGCAGAGGAACCCAGGTGTGTGTAATCCCATCAACGGTCAACATCCAGAGACTTAAAAGCAAGCTCCAAGAAGCGCGTGGCCGCAAAGCGGCTGCGTGATATCTATAACCTACTTTTCCTTCTGGGAGAAACTCACAAGCTACTGAGAGCTTCCTGCCCACATGGGATAGCCTTGCAAGTTTCCCATGGTGTATCTATATGCCAAAGCCAGTAACCAGCTGAATCTCATTCCCCTGACCCTGAAAGAGCCTCCAATGCGGCATTGTTGGGAAGGCCAAGAAGAAAGAGGCTTCTAAAATCTCAGGGATAGGACGAATGTAGAGGTTACTGAGACCACTCAGGCCACTCGACAATCAACGGGATTTTGTGATTGTGATCGTGAATATTCAAACACCAATCCTATCACCATTGCACCACACCACCACCATATTTGGGATGTTTCCATCCCAAACCCCAATCCCTGTCCCATAGCACAACTGAAATAATATATTTTGTATTGTTTGTTATGAAAAACCACTGAAAATGCTATAAAAAAGTATCCATAGAGGAAACAGTGTGAAGATTGTTCTATTTTGGCAGGGGTCATAAAGATCTTCTTTAGGATATCATTAACATGTTGACAAAGGTTGAGTGAACTTTTGTATGTATATATATATATATATATATGAAAAATATGCATATAGTACATTTTTTTACTCTATGATTGGTATCTACTATTGAACCCCATCAAATGTGGTGTGGTAGTCTTGGAGAATGGGTAGGGAGTGTCTTATGATGTGTCAAGCAGCCGCAAATGCGACCACGGTCCAGGAATAAGTTGACTTGTGCGAGAGGCTTGGCCCAAGCATGCGGCCTTGAGCATGGCAGTGGTGGGGTTCTGGAGGTTTTTGGCTGTCAGGGTTGGGTCCCTTGGGGTGGTGAGAACCCTCTCTGGGGTGCCCCAAGTGAAACAGCCTGGCACAAGTTCCAGTGGCATGGCTATGGTGGGCATCATGTTGCTCCCTTCCGGGAGAAAAAGCCATGCCATCTGGATGGTGGCCGATGATGTCTTACCTTCTAGTCTGGAGAGATTCACACCAAGCAAGAGAATTAAGCAAGACTTGAGATTTTTGCTTTGTTTTGTTTTGGGTCATACCCAGTGGTGCTCAGGGCTGACTTCTGGCTCTGCGCTCAGAGATCACTCCAGGAGGGGCTCAGAGGACTATATGGGGTGTCAGGGATCCAATCTGGGTCAGCTGCATTCCAGGCAAGTGCCCTCTATTCACTGTACTATTGATCCTGCCCACATTTGAGATTCCTTCTCGTGAACTCATGATAATGCAGGGTAGGAAGGTGGGGTGAAGGAGGAAGATAGGGTGTGTGTGGATGTGGAGGGGAGAGGGCTGCGGTTTATTCTCAGGTGGCCAGAGTGGTTCATGGAGCTGAATGAGAGGTGTGGGATCGAGTGGTGTGGAGCTACACTGAAGCACTGCTCCTGGCAGAGGGAACAATAGCCACAGGGCCGGAGGCCGGAGTGTCCCTAGGGGCACACAGAAATTGCAAGGAAGGCACTGGGGCGTGTGGAGAGAGGTGACAGAGGGAGAGGATAGTCAGGTGTTGGCAGACAGATCACACAGGGCCTGTGGGCATCAGGTAGATGCTGAGACTCTTATACTGGAGTGGGGCTGACCTGGCGATGGAGAGATCTGACTGTCCTCTGCATCCTGTGGAGATGAGCATGTGGTTTGTCATTATCACTATTATCACTATTTTTTTCAAGGTTTGGGGGTCACACTCAGCAGTGCTCAGGGATTACTCCTGGGGGACCAGATGTGGTGCTGGGGATCAAACCGGCTGATCATGTGCAAAGCAGGAGCCTTAGCCCCTGTATCTCTCTAGCCCTCTTTATTCTGTTCTTGTGGTATATTATGTTGATTTACATTTGGGTGGGGGTTTGTTTTGTTTGTTTTGTGGACCCAAGCAGAAATTTTTTAAAGACCATGTGGTGCTGGAGAACAAATCTGGGTTCCTGCATGTACATCACGTACTCCCGGTCCTTTGAACCAACCCCGATATTTGTGTGTTTAACCAACCTTGTGTTCCAACCCTCTTTTGGTCATAATCTATAATGATTTTGTGTGATGCTTAATTAGCCTGCCAATATTTTGCTGAGGATTTTTGCATCTGTATTCACAAAAAATGTTGTAGTTTCCCTATGATGTTTTTATCTGGTTTTTGTATCATAGAATGAGTTGACAAGTGTTTCTTTCTCTTCCAATTTTTGGAAGAATTTGTGTTAATTCATCTCTAGATGTTTGTTAGAATTCACCAGTGAAGCCATCTGTTCTGGGCTTTTGTTGCTAGGAAGTTTTATGATTACTGACTCAATATTTACTTGTTGTAGGTCAATTAGGACTTTAAATTTCCTTTTAAGTCAATTTTGGTAGCTTGCATTGTTGTAGGAATTTATACATTTCTTTTGGTCAAGCTAATTTGTTGGTATACAGCTGCTCACTATAATTCTTGTCATTCTTTAAATTTTTGTAAGGTCATGAGTGATGTGTCCCCTTTCCTTCTTCATTTTTGTAATTTGAGTCAATCACTTTGGTTGGTTTTATTTTATTTGGGACCACATGCTGCAGTGCTCAGGACCTACTTCCTGGCTCTGTGCTCAGGAATTTCTCCTGATAGTGCTCACAGGACCATGTGGGGCTGGGATTGCACCTGGACCTCCTGCACGCAAAACATGTGCTCAGCCCTCTGGGCTATCTCTGAAGTCCAGTAATTTAAGTTTTTTCTCCCTACCCTCCTCTTTTATGGTCAGTTTTACTAAATACCTGTCAATTTTGCTTACAACTTTTGGTTTTTATTGATTTCTAAAACTTATCTGCTATTTGGATTCAGTATAGGATAGGAGAGAAATAAGTCAAAGGTGAATTCTAGGATGTTGACCTTGAAGTGGGGAGAGGATAGTGATGAGATAGCAAGGTTAAGGGGAAGATGAACAATCTGGTTTTGTGCATTCTGAATTTGTAGCAGAAGGTCAACATCCAGCTGGAGGTGTTAGTAAAAGTTGGCTGTAGGAGCCAGGCATCCACAGGACATGATGTCACTCCTAAAACTTTGGTGAGTGGGAACTGACTTCAGTCTCCCATGAAGGACTGTCATTAGGTTTGGGGAACTATGGGAACCAATATCAGAAAGGGAGTGCAAACATGTTTGAGGAATTAGCATTTACTATTAGCTTTTTACTCCCTCCCTCCCTCCCTTCCTCCCTCCCTCCCTCCCTCCCTCCCTTCCTTCCTTCCTTCCTTCCTTCCTTCCTTCCTTCCTTCCTTCCTTCCTTCCTTCCTTCCTTCCTTCCTTCCTTCCTTCCTTCCTTCCTTCCTCCCTCCTTCTCTCCCTCCATCCCTTCCTCCCTCCTTCTCTCCCTCCATCCCTTCCTCCCTCCCTTTCTCCCTTCCTTCCTTCCTCCATTCATTCCTACCCTCCCTCCTTCCCTCCCTTCCTTCCCTCCCCTCCTTCTTTTCCTTCAGTTTCTCAAATTTGAAAACCAAAAGGTCTTATCTTTTTACTCCCACACTCAGCAGTGCTCAGGGGCTATTCCTGGCTCTGCATTTGGTGGTGCTCAGAAGCGTGCAGTGCTGGGGATTGAAACTGGTGCTAAGCATGTCTCTCTGACCCTCTTTCTGGACTTTTTCTGCAAGTCCTGGGGAAATGGATAGTTTCCAAGATCTTCTGGGGAAAGACCCATGGGCATGTGGATCTGTGTGATAATGTGTGTACGATTCAAAGTGTGACTAAATTCAGGTCTGTGAATGTGAGTGTTGTGTGTTCTGTGCAGATCTACCTCTGTGTATGTGCAGTTGTGTTGTATATCAACTGAAGTCGCGTCATACTCGGTCCATATAGATACATGAGTATGCATGTGTCTTCTCTATGTATATCTGTGCATATCCATGTATGTCAGGTATGCAGATGCTTGTGTGGGATGTGCGGGTCTTTAGCTGAAGAGAGCTTTTCTTCCATGGCTTTTGTGGCTATAGTTGCATTACATGGAAAGGAGGTTTTTTAAATTTAATTTTTATTTAGATGATGTACTTACAAAGTTTTTAAATAATAGGATTTCAGGCATATAATTATTCTACCTCTAATACCACCACCCCATGACCTTGATCCATCAATGGCTCCAGGTTCCCTCCTACCCTCCAACCTGAATACTTGACAGATAAATTATTTTGTTTTTTTGTTTGGGGGCCACACCCGGTGATGCTCAAGGTTACCCCTGGTTCTGCACTCAGGAATTACTCCTGGTGGGGCTCAAGGGACCATATGGGATGCTGGGGATTGAACCCAGGTCAGCCATGTACAAGGTAAACACCCTTCCCACTATACTATCACTATTTATCTGATAATTTTTTTATTTAATTACTTTGGTCCCATGCTTTCAGTAATGTGGGAATGTGAGGATACACAACACACACACACACACACACACATACACCTCTCACCTTTACACCACAGAAAAGCCCAGGGCCCCTATGTTACTTTCAGAATTTCAGAAAAAAGGTATGATTTTTGTTTTTTTGTTTTTGCTTTTTGGGTCACACCCAGCAATGCACAGGGGTTACTCCTAGCTCTGCACTCAGGAATGACTCCTGGCGGTGCTCAGGGGGCCATATGGGATGCTGGGGATCGAACCCGGGTCATCCGCATGCAAGGCAAATGCCCTCCCTGCTGTGCTACTGCTCCAGCCCCAAGAGGTGTGTGGGTTTTTTTTGATGATTTTGTGTGTCTACCCCCAACTTTCCTGAAGTAGGAGCCAAGTCACACTGATGTTTCACGGCCATGAGGTTTCCTGAGCATGTACAGTCTTAGCTAGGCCTTCCGTGGAGCACCCAAGCCTGGCGGCCCACCTGAATGAAGACGCTTTCTCTCCTTGGCAGGGAACGGACCTCTCAGCTGTTCATTAGGATCCAGACACTCACAGCAGGTCTTGGCTTACACCCTTTCCGCTGGCCTTCTTCCCGGCACTGTTGCCCTTCAGCGGAGGAGAAGGGATTTGTGCTCGGGGTTGAGGCTGAGCCCATGGTGGCGGCTCCACTGTCACTGGCCTGTGACGGGAGGGCAGCACTGAGCGGTCTTTGTCGAGGTGGGCTTTGTGGTCCAGATGGCGTGTTGGGAATCAGGGATGGGAGCGAGGCTGCATCACATGGACGTCATTTCTGCTTCTTTGATTACTAGCTGTGTGGCTAAATCTTTGTTGTAGCTTGTTTTGTTTTGGGGCCACACCTGGTGGTGCTCAGGGCTTACTCCATGACTCTGCTCGGGGATCACTCCTGGTGGGCTCAGGGGCCCATATGGGGCCCAGGGGTCAAACCGGGTCTATTGCTGGCAGAGCACACGCCCTACCCACTGTGCCATGCTTCCAGCTTCATATGTGGTTAGATCTTGTTCTCGTTGAGTCTCAATTTTCTCTGCTGTAAAATTGAAACTACTAGTTATTACCTCTTTGGTTCCTTATTGTCATTTAGGAGCAAAATGAGCTTATGTGCTGGTTACTGTGCATACATAGAGGCTGTTCGTGGCTTAAGCCTCTAGAACAGGGACTGGTAGCTCAGAGGAGAGCAGCTTGCACGTATGAGAGCCCGAGTTCAATTCCTGACTTCTCAAAGTTCCCCTGATGGCTCTTCCCCCAGCACCACTGATGTGATTCCTGCTAAACACACACACATATCTGACAATGGCATTTTGCTGAAGACAATGCCACAGAATCCCTATGGTTCTCTTTCCCAGGGCTCAGCTTGGCTCCCGGTGATGGCCACCGTGGGATGAACAGCTGGGCCATGGCTGTGAGGTTCACTACTTGCTTTCCCAGTGTCTTGGGGCAGAAACTTGGGGCTAACTATTTCCCCTCTCCCTGCTTTTTTAAACTGAAGTTTGGGGTGTGTGTGTGTGTATGTATGTGTGTGTCTCAGATCTATTGGGGAGGGGTGTTGTACGCTCAATTGTGATGCCACTTAGTGATGGACCCACTTAGTGATATGAGGTGGTGCTAGGAATCAAACTCAGGGTCTTACGCACTTGAGGCGTCTACTCCATTCCTGAGCCACACCCCAAGGTGCAGTTTCTCCTTTCTTATGTTTCTGGATGGTACCTTGGAGGGTGCTGCTGGGTGCTGCCTGTGTGGTTGTCTTCAGCTGGGATATTGGCCAGACTGGAATGTCTAGTTGGCCTGTCTCCTGCCTGGCTGTTTTCTGGGACTGCTGGGTCCTCCTCCATGCCACCTCTCCGCCTCCACCAGGCTAGATTGGCTTCTTCCTGGCCAGTCTCAAGGCAACTTTCCAAGAGGACAGAAGAGGAAGCATCAAAGTCTAAAGGCGGAGGCCAACAATAGCACACTCCCATTTCCCTCTGATGTGACTGGGGGAAGGCCAGGCGAGTTTTGCCATGGATCGGAGTTATCCAAGAGTGTGGCTCACCAAGAAGCATTCTCCCTGAGGACCATTTTATAATTCCCCATCACTTGGGCTAACAGGGTCTTTCTGGCTGCAGTTGATAAACAGCCTAAGTTGGGGACACTGGCAGGAGCCTTTCCAATAATAGAGGCAGGAGGCGGTTGTGGCTTGGACCAGAGTGGTTATGCAGGAAGTGGGGAGAAGTGACCAGTCTGGGTGTATTTTGGAAGTAGAATCAACAGGATTGCCTGACGGGTTGGGTGTGGAGAATGAGAGGTGTGGAGGCGTTGGGGTGACTCCATGGTTTTTGGTCTGAGCAATTAGAAGCCTGGACTTGCCACCTATGGAGATGGAAAAGACTGAGGGAGGTGTGGGGGTGGCCAGGGAGGGGTGTGATTAGAAATTTAATTGTTTTTGTTTTTGTGCTGTCCCTGATGAGGTGCCAGGAAGCCTGCAGCATGGAGCACTGAGTCCACTTCAGTCCTTTGGGCCAGCTCCTGGGCACTAGAAACTCAATTTTAGGGCCTGGGGTGATGGTACAGTGGGTAGGGTGCTTACCACACACACAACTGTGTAAGATCCCTGGCACCTCATATGGTCCTGCAAGCATAGCCAGGACTGATCCCTGAGTGCAGAGTCAGGAGGAGCCCCTGAGCAGCGCTGGGTGGGACCCTACCCTGCCCTGCCAAAAAAGAAAAGAAAATAATGAAACTCAATTTTAGACATGCTAAATTTAAGATGCTTTTCACATTTAGACAATGAGCTGGAGACAGTAAGAGGCAGTTGGATCTATGAGTCTGGAGTTCAAGAGAGAGGTCGAGGCCGTTATTTAAAGCCACGAGATGAGATGAGCTCATTCAGGGAGCGAGCATGGCTGGGGAAGAGGTGAGGGCACAAGGCTAAAGCTCAGGAGCCCTCCACGTGGCAGAGATGAGTCTGTTCAATGCCACCACACAGGAATTGAGAGCGGGACCCAGCCACCCCTTCCACCATGCTGTCGCCAGTGCCCTGCATATTTTTACTGGGGGAGGTGCGGGGAGTTAAAAGGATCAAAGCAAAAGCAGAAAAGCACAAAGGAAAAAGCAATAATTAGGGGACTGGAACAATAGTACAACAGGAAGGGTGCTTGCTTTGCACACAGCCGAGCTGTGTCAGATCCTCAGCACCCATGATGTTCCCCCAATCACAGCCAGGAGTGACCCCTGAGTGCAGAGCCAACACTGAGCACCTCTGGACGTGGTCTCAAAACAAAAACAAACAAAATCGATAATTATCCCCTAGAGTGAACTCTTTTTTGTGTGTTTGTGGGCACACCCAGCAGTATTCAGAGCTTACTCCTAGGTCTGTGCTCAGGGATCACTCCTAGTGCACTCAGTAGGCCACACTGGGTGGTAGAGATTGAATCCAGGTCTGCTGTGTACAAAGAAAGTGCCCGAACTGCTGTACTATTGCTCTGACCCAAGAATACACTACTCTTAGTATCTCATCTTATTTGCTTCCATTTTCCAATTAATTAAATGGTATTATTCTCTATGTATCTTTCTGGACACACACACATATATATACATATATACATATGTATAGATTCCTGTTTTTAGACACATTTCTATGAAATTGAGGTCATATGATAGTATAATGTTAAAAGCAGATTTTTTGAGATGTAATTCATGTATCATATGACCTGCCCATTTAAAGTGCACAATTAGGGCCAGAGAGATGTGGTACAGAAGGTAAGGCACTCGCCTTGTCAGGCTGTGACCCTGGTTTGAATTCTACATACCACAGATGGCTCCTTGAACATTGTCTCTACTAAGCCAAGAGCCAAGAATAGCCCCTGAGTACTTCTGATTGTGCCCCCCAAGCCCAATAAATATATAAAGTACACAATTCAACTTGTATATTCACAGACCTGTGCAGTCATCAACTTTTGACCATTTTCACTACCCCAGAAAAAAGAGCCCATAGCCTTAATCAGCTTCTCCCCAATCTCTCCTCACTATTCTCTCTCCCAGCCCTAGGAAACTGCTAATCTGATTTCCACCTTTTATACATTTGTCTATTCTGAATATTTCATTTAAGTGGACACATATAATATCTTTAATTAACCTATATGAATTTGCCCAAATAAATTGAAGTGCTGTCAGATAAATTGTAAATTTTTAAATGATTTTTACACATTTTATTTTCATAAAGTAAATTATAAATTGTATGTGTTTAAATTATTAGAGTTTTATGCAGTTCAAGGATCAAATCCAGGACCTCTACCATGCAAAGCAAGTGGTCAACTGCTAGGCTATGGCCTTGTCCCCTCCAGCCCCTGATTAATAATTATATCATTATTATTACTACTTTTCCTAGACTTGTCACAGTCACAGTCTTTAAGCACAGATGTTATACAACTGATCCTTGAACACCATGGGCTTCAGCTGTGCTCTTTTACTTTTCCGTTTTCTTATAAACAGATACATACACCTACAGCATCAATTAAAAAAAGCAAATGTATTTTCTCTTATAATTTTCTTTGTGACCTTTTTTCTCAAGCTGACTTTATTGTAAGAAGGCAGCATATACACACATGACATGTAAAGCATCTGCAAATTACTTATGCTGTCAGTGAAGTTTCTAGTCAGCCACAGGCTAAACTTTTGGGATGTCAAAAATTATATGTGGATTTTGCATCTGTGAGGCCCCAGGTTTAATCTCTTGTACCCTATAAAACTTGTATGAGGTCTGGAGAGATAGCTCAATGGGCTGCATTGTCTGCTTTTCATGAAGAGTCCTGGGTTTGATCCCTAGCCCTGTGTAATCCCCAGAGCACTGCTGGGAGGGATCCTAAGCACTGAGCTCAGTCAGAATAGATCCTGAGCACTGTCAGGTGTAATCTCAAAACCAAAACCAACAAACCATCAGAGTCATATGAAGATTTGAGGGTTTTGTTTTGGGGTCACACCTGGCTGTGCCTGGGACTTACTCCTGGCTCTGCATTTAGGGAGTTACTCCCAGCAGGGCTCAGACAACCATTATGGGGTGCTGGGGATCAGACCTCGATGGGCTGTGTGCCAGGCAAGTACCTTATCCACCGAACTATTTTCCTGGCCCCTGCTTGATGATTTTCAGCTAAGCTTAACCCCATTATTCCAACAAACTGTTCTCATTTGACTGTAGTCCCAGACTGAAATAGAGTCAGTGTTCATTATGAGCCTGTTCTGTAGCTCCTCCATCAGTTTTTAATTTCGTTTCAATTCCTAACTGGGTAGATTTGGTGCTTAAGTAGCCATTCCCTCCAAATAACTAGAGAAATGAGATTGTGTTCTTGTTGTTCATTTGTCTTTGAGATTACGTCTTTGACTTATTAGTTCTGGTGCAGGAATGTGGGGGTGGTTTTTGTTTGTTTGTTTTAGTTTGGGTTTTGGGCCACACCCAGCAATTCTCAGGAGTTACTCTTGGCTCTGCACTCAGGAATTACTCCCAGCAGTGCTCAGGGCACCATATGGGATGCCAGGGGTCAAACCTGGATTGGCTACGTGCAAGGCAAGTGCCCTACCCGCTGTACACTATACCTCCAGCCCCTGAGGAACATGTTTTCTAACACTCACCTCCTTCTTCAACCCTTCTGATATCTTGAATAACTGAATATAAGGTTATTAGCCGACATTTTCTTTATTTTTTCATTTGCTGGTGACCTCAGACTGTGAGATGGTCCGGATCACCATGGAGCATGTGCAGCACTGGGGCTTAAGCTCCTGGCTGCACTCACCTGGGCACTTTCTCAGCCATGGAACCATCATTCAGGTTGTTCCTCCCCGAGGACCCCTGACAGCAGGGCTTTCTGGATCGCATCAGCACCTACAGGTGGCACCCAGATTTGAATTTGCAACTCTACACTTGTTGGCCAGTACTTCAAGCCACCAAGCTGTCTTCCAGCTCCTTCTTGCCAGGAATTACACACACTGGGATGAACTATTGTGATAAACTCAGATGACTCACATTTTCTTTGCCTCGTGACATTGCAAGTATTTGCTCTGTGGCCTTTCATATCTAATTTTGTTAAGGAGAATTTAGCCTGATTATTGTTATTGTTGTGGTTTGGCTTTGGGTCACACCTGGCTCAGAACTCAGGGGATGATGCGGTGTCAGGAATAGGACCAGGTTTCCCACATACGAAGCATGTACACTAGCCTTCTGAGCTATCTCCCCAGCCCACTCACCCTAATTAAAATAAATTCTTAATGTTGATTTAATTTTTCCATATGGATACCTGAAGTCTTCGTGATTTGTTTTTAAAGCTTTGTAGCTTAGGTAGTATATTAGTTACCCCTTACTGTTTAAGAAATCATTCTAAAACATATGACAACACATCTCTGTTATTTTAATTTTATTTATTTATTTATTTTTTATTGTGGAAAGTTACAAAGTTACAAAGTTTTCAGGTTTAAATCTCAGTTATACAATGCTCGAATACCCATCCCTTCACCAGTGCTCATATTCCACCACCAAGAATCCCAGTATAGCTCCACCCCGCCCCCTCACACCCCAAACACCCCCACGCCCCTAGCCCCCCCACCCTAAGCCCCCCCCCCGCCTGTGTAACTAATAAATTTCACTTTACTTTCACTTTGATTGCATACAATATTTCAACAAAACTCACTATTATTGTTTGGAGAGTCTCTCCCCTAAAGTCAGACCTGCTGAAAAGGAAGCATTAGGTAATATAAAATACTTTTATATTTTGGTGGGAGGAATACTTTTATTAAGTTTTCTTTTTGAAATATATTTGGTATGTGGTGTCAGATTTTGTGGTGGAGTCCCAGGATCAAACTCAATGTACTCTACCACTGAGCAACATCCCAGCTTAAGAACATTCTTATTTTATTTTATTTTATTTATGTTTTTGTGGTACTCAGAGGCTACTCCCATCACTTGGAAGACCATGTGGAGCTGACAATTGAACCCAGGACTCCTGCATGGAAAGTGTGTGGTGTAGTCCATCCTCTCACATTGTTCTTTGAGGGGTGGGAGGAAGGGGGTCACACCTGGTGGTGCTCAAGGTTTACCCATTATGGATTTTTTTCCCCTCTTGTGATGACAACCATTTTCCCCCCACAGGGCCCAAACCCAGTGGTGCTGGAGCGCATTGGGCCCTTCCCAACAATGCTTGGTCCAATAATGCTGGCTTGATGGTTTGAGCTCTGGCCCAGAGGTGCTCAGGGCCTGCCAGGGATAAAATTCTGCCTCACACATGCTAGGTTCTATTACTTGAGCTATCTTTTCAAACTCATGAAAACTTTAAAGAACTTTTAAGTCTCTTAGAAACCTTCAAATATGTGGTCTGGCATTATTAACTAGAGCCACGTTTCCTGTCCCACTGTGTCTGTGGTTCAGGAATCCAGGCAGAGCTTAGTTGATCCTCTGCTTCAGTGGCCTCTTGCAGGCTACAATTACAATGTTAATGTTGGGGCTGGAGCTATAGTATGGCTCTGGAGCTGGAGATTGGCTAGAGGCCCTGCTTTGCATGCAGGAGGCCTATATCTAATCCCAGAAATCACATGGTCCCCCCAGCATTGCTGGAGTAACCCACAAGCACGGAGCCAGGAGTGGCCCTTGAGCACTGCCAGCTGCAGTGCCCAAACCAACACTCCCACCCCACCCCCAAGAAGCTACCAGGTCCAACCATATTCAAGAGCAAAGAGTTACACACAGGTCATTAATTAAGAGGCAGTGGTCTCAAGCCATGTTTCAGAAACTGCTTACCAAAACTCCAATAGTTCTCAAAGCTAAATATTTTGTTATACCAAAATGTCTTCATCATAGTGTTCTTTATATCTGTTTAGTCAGTGTGAAGTAATCTCAGCATTTTATCTCTTTGAATAGTTCCTTCTTTTTCTTTCTTCCTTTCCTTCTTTCCTTCTTCCTTCCTCCCTCCCTTCCTTTCTTTCTTTCTTTCTTTCTTTCTTTCTTTCTTTCTTTCTTTCTTTCTTTCTTTCTTTCTTTCTTTCTTTCTTTCTTTCTTTCTTTCTTTCTTTCTTTCTTTCTTTCTCTCTCTCTCTCTCTCTCTCTCTCTTCTTTCTTTCTTTCTTTCTTTCTTTCTTTCTTTCTTTCTTTCTTTCTTTCTTTCTTTCTCTCTCTCTCTCTTTCTCTCTTTCCCTCTTTCTCTCTTTTCCTCTTTCTTCTTTTTTTTCCTCTTTGGGCCACACCTGGCAATACTCATTACTCATGGTTTACATCTGACTCTGCATTCAAGAATCTCTCCTAGAAGTGCTTGGGGTACCATATGGGATGCCAAGAATTGAACCAGACTTGGCCATGTGCAAAGCAAGTGCCCTACCTGCTGTTCTATCACTCAGGCCCCTGAATATTTCTTTTTTTTTTTTTTTTGCTTTTTTTTTTGGGTCACACCTGGCGATGCACAGGGGTTACTCCTGGCTCTGCACTCAGGAATTACTCCTGGTGGTGCTCAGGGGACCATATGGGATGCTGGGAATCGAACCTGGGTCGGCCTCGTGCAAGGCAAACGCCCTACCTGCTGTGCTATTGCTCCAGCCCCCTTGAATATTTCTTATATTTGTTATTTGTTGTCACAGGGTTAGGCTTTTGCCTTGCACACGGCCGACCCGTGTTCGATTCCTCTGCCCCTCTTGGAGAGCCCGGCAAGCTACTGAGAGTATGGAGCCCGCACGGCAGAGCCTGGCAAGCTACCCGTGTTTATTGGATATGCCAAAAGCAGTAACAATAAGTTTCTCAATGAGAGACATTACTGGTGCCCACTCGAACAAATCGATGAGCAACAGGATGACAGTGACAGTGACAGTTATTTGTTGTGCTTTTTTTAAGGTTGGATCATTTTCAGAGGTAGATCCAAGTTGAAGTAGCAAGACATTGAGGGGACCACACTGAGGGAGATGCCCTATCTCGGGTACTGACCTAGTTGTGCAGCCCTGCTTGTGAGCATCTCTTTAAATGTGTTGTCTGGCTTTCCACATCCTACTTTCTGCCTTTTAAAAAATTTTATTTTTGGTTTTTGGGCCACACCTAGCAGTGCTCAGGGTTAATTCCTGACTTTGTGCTCAGGGACCACTCCTGATAGGCACAGGAACCATATGGGGTGCCAGAGATCAAACCCAAGCTGGTTGTATGCAAGGCAAGTGCCCTACCCACTGTACTAACCCTCTGGCCCCATCTACTCCCTGCCTTGATCATCTTTATCCACCTTTCATTTTTCCTTTACTTTTCCCTAAATGTTTTCTTTTCTTGTATTTTTTAAACTCCCAAAAACAAGAACTGATCAATGAAATTTGCTGTATCTTTTCTCTGTATCTGTAATTCTGCTTTTATAGATGTTGGGTCTATTTCTAATTATTTTATTAGTTCTTTAATAATGTTTGTTGCCTTGGCACACACCCCTTTGCTTCCTTAGGTCTATGAAATCTCATCCTATTGGGTTTATATTTCATCTTTTGATCTTTATTAAATCAATACTCAGTATAGTGTTTGGGGGTGCCAGACCCATCAGTATTCAGGGGTTATTCCTGGTTCTGCCCTAAGGATCACTCCTGGCAGTACTTAGGGGACCATATGGGATGCCAGCGATCAAACCTGCGTCAGCTGCGTGCAAGGCAAGCACTTTACCTACTATTCTATCTTTCTGGTCCTAGAACTCAATACAATCTGAAGAAATTATAAGGAATTTCATCCTGCTCCCTCTATTATGTCTTCTTTTTTTTAAGACCTTTTTTTGTGGGAGGAACTCACACCAGGCATGTGGCAATGCTCAGGGGTTATGCCTGGCTCTACACTCAGGAATTACTTCTGGTGGTGCTCAGGAGACCATATGGGAAGCTGGGATCGAACCCAGGTCAGTCACGTGCAAAACAAATGCCCTACCTGCTGTACTCTGGCCCCTCCATTAGGCCTTCCAGGTTGAATTCTTCTTGTTTGGGGGCCACTCTAGTGATCTCATGTACTACTTCTTAGTAGGGGGACCGTGTGATGCTGAAGACTGAATCTTGGCCTCCTACTTGCAAACCATGTGCTCTAGTTCATTGAATTATATCTTTGGCCCCATAGATTTTTTAAAAAATTCCTTCATCTATTCTGTTTTTCCTTCTCCCTTTTTCTCTATTGTCCTCTCTCTCTCTTCCTTTCCTCCCTCCCTCCTTCCCCCTCCTACCTTTCCTCCCTCCCTCCCTCCATCCCTCCCTCCCTCCCTCCCTCCCTCCTTCCTTCCTTTCCTCCTTCCCTCCTTCCCTCCCTCCCTCCCTCCCTCCCTCCTTCCTTCCTTTCCTCCTTCCCTCCTTCTCTCCCTCCCTCCCTCCCTCCTTCCTTCCTTTCCTCCTTCCCTCCTTCTCTCCCTCCCTCCCTCCCTCCTTCCTTCCTTCCTTCCTTCCTTCCTTCCTTCCTTCCTTCCTTCCTTCCTTCCTTCCTCCCTCCCTCCCTCCCTCCCTCCCTCCCTCCCTCCCTTCCTTCCTTCCTTCCTTCCTTCCTTCCTTCCTTCCTTCCTTCCTTCCTTCCTTCCTTCCTTCCCTCCTTCCTTCCTTCCCTCCCTCCCTCCCTCCTTCCTTCCTTCTTTCCTTTTTTCTTTTCTTCCTTCCTTCCCTCTTTCTTCCCTCGAATGTTCCCTTCTTAGCTCTCTTTCTTTCCTGTGTTTGTATACTTTATGTGCTTGATGCTTTCACCTAGCCTAGATACGAGCAGCTCTGCTCAGACAGAGTTTGTGTTGATCATAGGTGGTTCTGTTCTTGACTGTCTTCCAGCCCTCCTTTGGAGCAATCTCTCCTCTAAGGTGGCTGCCTTTCGAGAGTTGAACAGTAGGTTTTCAGTCGCCTGGGGGAATCTCAGGGCTCCGGTGAGGCTGTGAGGAGTCTTTGTTGGAACACCTGTGATCTGTGTTCTCTTCTGGGATTTAGTTAAATGCTCTATCATAGGGTTCATTCTACTTAATTACTGGGTGCATCCCCCTTCTGGAGTGGGGGCTGTGCTTGGGTCTTGATTGGAGCCAGTAACACAAGGCATTGCTTACTTTCTCCACTTTCACCTACTTTTCCCTCTGTGGTTCTTTGTTAAGAGTGAAAGTTAAAGGGCCCGGGAGACAGCATAGGAGCCAGGGGACCCCAGTTCGATCCCCGTCACTGCATGCCCACCAGCACTTTTGATTGTACCCTGGTGACTACCCAAGAACCGCCAGTTGTAACCCTGAAGGCCCCTGAACACTGTGGCCAGCTGCATAGCTGAGAGTATCTCTGGGAGAGGTCTCAAGGCCCAGCTTTAAGCCTCCCTGAGCCCCCCCCGCCCCACACACCCAAGAGTGGAAATTCAGGACCCTTTGAGAAATCCAGAGAATATCTCTGGAGTGAGTCCCAGACTAGGGCTCTAGATTTTATGGATGATGTTCCACAATCATAGTTTTTTCCTAACTCCTTGACTGTATATATTTACTATTCATCTCATTCGGTTTCATTCTTTTCTCTGATGAAAACAATTTTTTTCTGAATATTTTTCTTTCTTTATTTATTTTTGTGCTGGCCAGAAAGGCTGTCCCCCTTAGACCATCCCTGGTCCCAGTTTTTTACTTTAGAGAGAAGGCAAGTCTGGTGCAATCTTCCACCCTCACACAGCCGCCCCTTCCGTGCCTCTGGGCCCATGCCAGCCCTGAGCACACTCTATATTCCCTGCCCACCCAGGGACAGCTAGTGGACCCTCTTACCATGCACAGCTAGTGGACCTCCAGGCACAGTCACAGACTTGAATCCTGAGCAAGGGCCAGAGCTGGAGGCTTGGTACGGGCCCCATCTGGTGTCCCTAGTGGTTGGGAGGGTCAGCTGCAGTGCGTGTCCATGGAGTGATCAATGGGGTACATTGAGGGCTTTGGGAAAGACTGTGAGATCTGCTTTGGCCCTGGAGTGGCCAGACAGTGGGCCAGGAGGTACTCGAGACCTGAGGCTGGGGGGTGCTCTGCCTTCCCACACTGGGCTCTTGGATGGTTACAGGGATAAGCTCTTTTCCTCTTACCTCTGGGGCCAGAGTGATGAGGCCTTGCCAAGAGCCACCTCATGGGGGCTAGTGAGGCAATTTTTTCATAACAGAGTTTCAGTATACAATGATCTAGCACCAATCCTACCACCAGTGCCCACTTCCCTCTATCAGTGCCCCCAGGATCCCTCTCACCCCCCACCTGCCTTCTTGATTGACGTATTTTTAAGTTGGGCTGTTGTAGCTTGGGTGTCAAGTATTCAGTGCCGTTGACTCTGTGGTTTAGATAAACAGATGTGCCACAACTCTACACTGCCCAAGTGGCCCCTGCCCTGGTTACCTCCTGCCCGCCTCTCCTTGGACCTAGATTATAGAAGTGAGGAGGATAGGAAAGGAGAAGAGTGACTCGGAGGAGCGAGACAGTGCCCGCTCCCCACTGCCTGCCCCCAGGCTGCTGTGCTGCTGCCGGCCCCAGGCGGTGCCCTTGTGCCCTGAAGCCAGTCCTGGCAATTACAGGTTGGCAGGCCCAGGAGTGAAGTGTGCCAGTCAGCATGGCAGCCTGCTGGCGGCCAGTCTGAGCAGGGGACCTGGGTCCAGATGGGCTCAGCCACTCTGGGGAAGGAGCTGATTCAGCAGTGGAGCTGAATCAGGGTGGAAGATGGCTCTTAGCTTCCGGTTTCTACATAGTCTGGGGGACACGTTTGCCCTCTTCCTCCCTGGGGGACCTAGATACACTCTCTATAGCTGAGAGGTCAGTTAGCATCCAGTGGGAGACAGATGGGCTTAGATAAAGACATGGTGGGTGAGAGGGGGCGTTGGGTAGTACAGCAGGCAGGGCATTTGCCTTACATGAGGACAACCGAGTTCCATCCCTGGCACCATATACGGTTCCCCCGAGTCCCTGAGTGCGGAGCCAGGAGTAGGCCCTGAGTACCACCAGATGTGGTTGTCCCCAAAACAGAGGTGAAGACATGGGTTTCTTTATATCCTGAGCAAGTATTCCATGTTCTTACTCTTGCTCCTCCTCCATGCCTACCTGGCACAGGTGACCACAGGGAGTGCTATGCATGTGTGTGTGCATTTCCACCTGCCTGCCCATGCACCAGGCAGAAGTGTGTTTGTGTGCGAGTGTGTGTGTCCCACTGTCCCTACTGTGAGGCCACAGTGTGCTCATGTCCATGCCAGGCTGGCCCCAGCAGACTGGCTCCGTGTCTGTAGTGTGACTGTCCTCCCTGTTCCCTGCATGAGTGAGGACTTGTGGTGTCCATGCATGTGTGCCTATGTATGAGTGTGCATATGTGTCGAAAGATGTATTCTCTTTTTTTTTTATTAGTTTATTTTTAATTAGAGAGTCATCGTGAGGGTACAGTTACAGATCCATACATCTTTGTGCTCATGTTTCCCCCATACAAAGTTCGATAACCCATCCCTTCACCAGTGCCCATTCTCCACCACCAGTAAACCCAACATCCCTCCCCCCCTCCCCAGTCCCGTCTCCCCCCACCCCACCCTGCTGGGCAGGGAATTCCCTTTTGTTCTCTCTCTCTGATTAGGTGTTGTGGTTTGCAATAAAGGTGTTGAGTGGCCATTGTGTTCAGTCTCTAGTCTGTATTCGGCCCGCATCACCCTTCCCCCACATGACCTCCAACCACATTTTACTTGGTGGTCCCTTCCCTGAGTTACCCAGAATGAGAGACCAGCCTCCAAGCCATGGAAACAATCTCCTGGTACTTATTTCTACTATTCTTGGGCGTTAGTCTTATAGTCTATTATTCTATATTCCACAGATGAGTGCAATCTTTCTATGTCTGTCTCTCTCTTTCTGACTCATTTCACTTAGCATGATACTTTCCATGTTGATCCACTTATATGCAAACGTCATGACCTCATTTTTTCTAACAGCTGCATAGTATTCCATTGTATAGATGTACCAGAGTTTCTTCAACCAGTCATCTGTTCTAGGGCACTCGGGTTTTTTCCAGATTCTGGCTATTGTAAACAGTGCTGCGGTGAACATATAAGTGCATATGTCACTTCGACTATACTTTTTGGCTTTTCTGGGATATATTCCCAGCAGTGGTATTGCTGGGTCAAATGGGAGCTCAACCTCTAGTTTTTTGAGAATCGTCCATACTGTTTTCCAAAAGGACTGAACTAGCCGGCATTCCCACCAGCAGTGAAGAAGGGTCCCTTTCTCCCCACATCCTCTCCAACAGCGGTTGCTTTTGTTCTTTTGTATGAAAGATGTATTCTCTTGGGTGAGGTCTTACACATATACGTGTCTGTCTGTACATGGCTGTGTGGTTGCCTCAGTATGTGGAGACATATGCATGCGTATGTGAACTATGAGTGCATGTGTGTGAATGTGTGAGCGTGCGAGCGTGTGTGAGTGTGTTTGTGCTTGTGTGTGAGTATGTGTCTGTGTGTGAATGTGTCTGTGTGCATGAGTATGTGTATGCACATGTGAATGTTTATGTGTGTGTGTGAGTGTGCATATGAGTGTGAGTGTGTTTGAGTGCGTTCAAGTGTGCCTTGTTTGAGTATGTGTGATTCTGTTTGAGTGTGTGTGTGTGAGTGTGTGTGGGTATGTGTGTTTGAGTGTGTGTGAATGTGTTTGATGGTGTATGTGAGTGTGTATAAATGAGTGTTTGTACGTTTGTGGGTGTGTGTGTGTATGAGTGAGTATGTGTGCATGTGTCTCTCTGGTCGGGGTGAATAAGGACAGGCAGATTTGTTACTGCTGCCTCAGCTTGGGGAATCCTCCTGGGTCTGGAGTCTCAGGCTCCGAGACAGCATTCCCAGGCCTCGTCACCCTTGGGACTGAGGCAGTGAGCAGCACAGCACACTCAGACTCCAAGGGGACAAATGTAGGGTGAACTCTCTGTCAGATGTTCACCCCAACCCCAGGAAAGGGCTGGGAAACTGGAGGAGGGATGGGGGCAACCCGAACCAGGCCGGCAGAGAGGATAGCAGAGAGCAGATCAGACGTGCAGGACTCAGAATGGGCCTGACTCGATGATGGGGTCGGGGGGACTGAGCCCCCTGCTCCCTTCCCTGCACCCGGCCTGGTGACATGGAGAGGGGCCATCCCAGGGAAGCTCTTTAGCAGCTATTAGCATTAGAGCTAGGGCCTGTGCCCTGGATGGCTCCATCCCCCTGGTGAGGACAGCGATGATGGGGTGGGGGAGGAAAGGGACAGGAGGAGGACATGGAGTCAGGCAGAGAGGAGTGTGGGGCCCACAAGAGGGAGCATCCAGGGGGGGCTG
Source organism: Sorex araneus (assembly GCF_027595985.1). Lineage (NCBI taxonomy): Eukaryota > Metazoa > Chordata > Mammalia > Eulipotyphla > Soricidae > Sorex > Sorex araneus. Next base: position 189,318,911 of record NC_073304.1, on the reverse strand, counting down.
AACTTCTGGCTCAGGCACAAGCAGAAGTTACTTTGAACTGCCGGCCTAGTTCTTCATGGTGACTTTCCTACAAACCAGCGCTCTCTCTGTTTGGTTTGGTTTTTAACTGTGGAATCCGAGTCTGAATTGGTCACGGAAACCATTGAACTCTGAGATGCATTCGCACCCAGCCGGGGGGCAGCTGAGTGTGCCAGGGAGGTTACCAGCTCCAGACATCAGACACCTGGTATTCCCGCTAGGCCACCCACAGTGTGGCACAGTTGGGGAAACTAAGGCCCAGAGCCCCCGAGACATCTTCGGGGCCGCCCAGCGTGGCGGGGAGGGGCTGTCCCCACCCCCAGGAGCACACACCCCTCTGTGGGAGAACCCCTCCAGAGCCCCCGCAGCCGCCTGGGGAGCCTCTGTAATTACAGGATTAGGAGGCTGCCTCTCCCCTTCGCCCCTCAAAGCCACTGTGTGGAGGCCAGGCTCTGCGGCGCGGCCTGTCCCAGGTGTGTCTGAGGAAACCTGGCATCCTCGGGCGCTGGTGCGGCCTGAAAAGCCCCATTGTGGCTGCAGTCGCCCTGTGCGCGGCTCTATTTCGGGGTCGGGTCCCACCCTGCTCCAGCTGGAGGAAGGAAAAGGTGTATTTCAGTATGTCCTGTGGGTGGGTGCGGAGCCTGGGCCAGACAGACATGGGGGCTGCAGCCCTGCCAGTGGGCTCTGAAGGGATGGAGGGAAGGAAGCAGCTGCAGGAGGTGTGGCGGGAGGGGCCTTGTCCAGGTGGTTGTTTGGATTGAGGGGAGGATGGGTGTGAACCCACCAATCCGCTGGGCTCTCATGTAGCCCTGGGGGCAGGGTTGGCAGACCCTGCCTCGCTGGAATTTGGGCCTGCGGCCTGGCTGTGCCACACCCAAGACCTGCCCACCAGCAGCTTCCTGATTCCTCTTCTGTGGGGGCCGCACCCAATGCACATGGGCCCAGAGGAAGGCTGGTCCTACCCTCCAAGGCCCCCCCCAGTTTGGGTGTGGAGGGTTGAGACTTGTTAGGCTAAGAGAACACACACACACACACATACACACACACACACACACGTGCACACTCACCACACACATGCACATACATATGCATACATATGCACACACGTAAATCGATGCATGCTCACGCACATACACATGCACATACATGTGCATACACATACACACACACATACATGCGTCACCCAAGAGGGTTCTCACTCCAGCTCCTTTTCCTCGACGCCCTTGACCCCTTTGTCTGGCATGACCTTGGGGGTCTTCCCTGCCCACCCGTATCCTGCTGATCCTTCAGTGCTCCTTCAGGGCCAAATCCATCTCCCAGTCCTCCCCAGTTGGCCTTCCCTCTACCTGCTTGCCTGCCAGCCTTGTCTGGCACTTTAGCTGCTGAGGCTGTCAGGGACCCCCCTCACTGCATCCTCCTGTCCCTTCCTGCGTGGCACCAGCTAAGGGAGTGAGGCCTGGACCAGAAGTGGCCCCTGTCTGTGAAGGAGGTATCACTGCCTTATAAGGGGCCATGGGGAGCCGGGGCTAGAAGGGTGCCTGGTACACAGAGGGTGTTCAGGCAGTGCCCTTAGCTGCCTCTGCCCTAGTGCTCACAGGCCTGGGGTGCCAGAGCCGGGCTGCCCTGGGCATAGCCCCGTGACTCATTCCACTCCAGCCATAAGCTCTTGAAAGCTCTGAGAAATGAAGCTTTTTTTCTTTCTGTTGCTTCATTAAACTCTTCTTGAGTGAGTGGAATGAGGATTGTCTTAATCCTTTGGCAGGAAGCAGGGGGTTTGGGGAGCTGGGAGAGACCTGGAGTGGCCCAAAGTCACTGTAGACATCGGGGCAAGGAGGCAGGGGGCATGTGGGGTGACACCAGCCCCATGCTGCCCAGGGCAGAGGGTGGAGAACACAGGTTCCTAAAACCTCACGACCGGCTGGCTTTGCTCAGGGTCCGCTGGGCCCTGAGGGTGATGCCCCCTGGCTCTGATCCAGCTCAGTTTCTTATCTCAGCCCGGCTCATCTTTTGAAGCCTTCTGAGAACAGGATGACCGGTGAGGGGCTGCGCCTGGGGCCCCTGGGCCAAGCAGGAAGGCTGGCACAGAGTAGGCACCTTATCAGCATACAGAGGCCTTGGAGGACAGAGGAGGGATGCACAGGCTGCCCTCTGGTTCCCTTCCTAAGTGGCCTGGGACTCTTAGCTACTAAGGTGTTCTCCCTTGGTGCTCCCAGAGTGACCTCAAGGCCTGCACCCTGGGGACCGCTCAGCAAGCAGTAATTGTCCCTGGGCCCCAGGAGTGGGGTTTGCCCTTGGGAAGGCGCAAGACGTCCAGGGGCTGCCAGAGTGAGGCTTTTCTCCCCTGTCAGGGTCCGCCTCATGCTCCCTCTGCAGGCCTGACTCCAGCCCATGTTGTCCGCAGGTGTTCCTGGCTCTCGGGGAGCTGCTCCTGTCCTGCAACTGGGCGGTGGTGGCTGACATCCTCCTGGTAGGTAGTGGGGCCTGGGGCTCCGGGCTGGGTGTGGGGAGCATCTTCAGAGACCATGATGTGGAGGACCAAAGTCACTGAAGAGGGACCTGGGCCAGGCTCCTCAAACATGGAGCGTCTTTGACCATCAGCCCATTTTGCAAATGAAGATCAGCAAGGCTAGAGGTCCCTGGTCGCAGGACCAAGGTCATGTCGCGAGCCACAACTGTGAGTCAAGACTTTCTTTCCTGACCCTTTTCCTTTGGCCGCAGCCCACACCTCTACTCTGGGCAAGTATCAGGGGTGCCAGACCCTAGAGCTAGAGCCACAAACCCAAGGGGGCATCCCAGCTACCCCAGAGCCCACGTGACAGGCTGCAGAATAGGGACAGATCAGATGCTCAGACAATCTCATCTGTCTTGCTCTCACCCACCACTGGGCATCCCTTCCCTCTAGGAGGGACATTGAGGACTGCTGGGACAGGGCAGAATTGCAGATGTAGGACCCCCCCCAAGAATCCTCCTGCTGCTTTCCGGTGACCCCCGCCCCAGGGTGGGAGCCACCCTGAGGACAGTGGGGTGTGGGCCTGCACTCAGGAAAGCCAGCTCTTAACTAGCTGAGTGTGACTTAAGCAAGTCCCAGTGTATCTCTTGCTGCGAGTGGTGAAGGCCCTTCCTGCTGATTGGGAGGACAACGCGGGGTTGTCCTTGAGAAGCTCATGCCCGGTGCCTGAGCAGAGTGCCGGCTGGGGTCTGGTCGCTCCAAGCTTGCTGCTGTCTCCTCTTCTCTCTCCAGAGTAGCCCGGCAGCCTGGGTCTGACCTTGAAAGGGCTGTGGAGAAGTGTCATTTCACTGTCGTTCAAAGCCTGCTTGGATGCCACTGTCTGACCGTGGGGCCCCCACTGACTGCCTCAGGGGGCCAAGCCCTGCCTCTGACTCCTGGGTAGGGGGACTGCGTGGAACGGAGGATCTTCCCTGCACCTCCTTCGAGTCTGGAGTCTGGGGCTCCGGCCTAGACACAGCTGCAGACCCGCGGAGTGGCTGGAGCCCGGGTTTCCAGATCTATAACAGGGTCATCTTAACCTGCCTGGCGCTAAGTAGGGAGCCTGCAGGAAATGGGAAAGCTCCAGCATTGCCCCGCACCCCCACATAGCTTGCTTTCTCTCAGGCGTTCAGACGGCTCTGAAGTCTGCCCCCCGCAGCTTCCTCCACCTGCCCCCCACGATGACCCACCCCCCACGAGGAGGCTCCCTTTTCCACATGACGGCCCACAGATATGTGAAGACTCTGTCTGTTCCCCAGTGTCTGTGTTTGCAAGAATGATTAACCTGCTAGGGCCCTGTGTAGAGCTGTGTGTGTTGGGGGCAGGGACGGGGTGGCTCAGGGGGTTGATCAGCCCTGGTTGATCTGTCCATCGGGCAGGCACTGCGAGGATGCTGGACAAGACCCAGCTCATCTGGTACTTCCTGTGGTGTTTCCCGGGCATGGAGGCCTCCAGCCCCCGAAGCTGAGCTGGCCACCTAGGACAACTTCTTGTCCCACTTCTGCAAGCCCACCTCCCTGAAGCCCCTTGGCCAGGGACTGTCTTTTTGTACTGGTAGTGGCAGCTGGGACAGTCACTGAAGCGTAGTGCTTGGTCCCCCAGGGGCCATCTGCCTGCTCAGAAGGCAGATCCCGGGAGGAGTGCCCATGAGGGGCCGGTTGTGGGGCAACTGTGTGCCAGCTTGAAGTAGGGTGAGGAAGGCGTGGGAGGTGAAGAAGGGAACTTGGCGCACAGACAACTGCCTGGAGAAAGGGGAGAGGGAAGAGGGCAGGAGGGAGAGAGGGACAAGGTGGGGGGATTCAGAGGAGGGGGAACGGCAGAGGAGGGGAGGGAAAGAAATGGTAGAGGGCAGAGAAGAGGAGGGTGGAGGAAAGGGAGGGGAGAGGAGAGGAGAGGAGGAGGGGAGAGAAAGGGGTGGAGAGAAAAGGGGAAGAGAAGGGGTAGGACATTGCAAGGGGAGGGAGGGGAGAGGGAAGGCATTGCAGGGTCAAAAGGGGGGAGGACATTGCAGGGGGAAGGGAGAGGAAGGGGAGGGCTTTGCAGGGGAGAGGCGGGGAGAGGGAGGGGAAGCTGGCACAGGAGCATGGGAAGCAGAGTCTGCTTTCCCAGGGGATGGGCAGGTGGGAGCAGCCTCATGGACAGGGAGGGGAGAAGGGGTAGAGAGGAGATCAGGAGGGGGTGGGCTGGGGCTCAGAGGAAGCAGCCCCCAGCAGGGCCAGGCAGGAAGTGTGTGGGGGCACTGGAGCGGCAGGAAGTGCTTGAGGTTCCATCAGCTCCTGAGCTGGCTCCCGAGGGCAGCAGGGCCCCAGGACAGGTCTCTGGACAGTCCACCTGCTTCTATCCCCTCCCACCCCCCACAGCTGCTCTGTTCTCTGCTGGCCAAGCCACTTCCCAGGCGTGGGAAGAGCCGGGTCTGAGAAGAGCCGAGTTCCGCAGGCTGCACCGCTGCGAGGGCAGCGAGTCCCCGGACGGTGCGTGCCCCCAGCGAGCAGGACCCCACGGCTCTCACATCCATCCCACAGCAGGGCCCTGGGTGGGCTCACCCATGGCAGGGGAGACTCCTGGGACTCGCTGGGCCAGTGCTTCTTACATGTCTCTGAGTGCGATTCAGGTTTGGGGGCTTCCTGGCCCTTTGTCCTCAGCGTCGGACTCAGTGGGCCTGTGTTGGGGTCCAGGGGTCTGCGTTTGCGAAGAGCTTCACAGGCAATTCTGACAGCGCACTTGGAGAACACGGGCCCAATGAGGCTGGGCTGGCCCCTAGTCTCTGAACCTGTGCAAAATTCTGCCTTGTCCAGCCCTTGCTCTCACGGGGCGCTCTCTCTGTACCCCAGGAATTCCCTGCTGCGGATAGCTGGTGCTGTCACAGACAGACACAGCTCAGCCCCTGAGCCCCGCTTCTAGCAGTGTCCCCTGCACCTTGGGGGTTCTGCTGGGCCTGTGTCTCTGCAGGCTGCAATCCTACCCAAACCCACCTCGGGGGACTCCAGCTCTTCCCAAAATTCCCCACGGTGGAGACCCCACTCTGGGTGTCCAGAGCCAATTTAGCCTTATCCTGCCCCCATCACTGGGTCTGTCACTCCCTCTCCTGGGCCTATTCTCCCCGCTTCTGGAATCCAGCCACCAGTCCAGCCACCGGGCTCACGCCCACCTGCTGGGCACATTTCTTCCTGTCCTTAGTTACGCAGGTGGTTACACTCTCCTGTTCTCTCTGCTCACGGGGAGCCTCTGCCCACTGTCTCTCCCCTCCCAGGGTTCCTGGGAATGACGGGCTGAGAGGGGAGCCTGCACCTGACGGTTGCCACCCTGACTCTCTTGAAGCCCTGGGCTGGGCCGGCTTCTGCCAGGCTATAAAGGGAAGCGCTCTTCTGAGAAGGGAGAGGCAGGAACAGTGGGGCTTTGTCTCGGAATAGCGTGAGCCTGGATTTGAGGAAGCCAAAACTCCTTGCTCCTAAATTACCTGCTCTCAGCGCCCTGCCTTGTCCCCCGCCCCCACCCCCATGCCACCTGGCCATCGGGTGGCTATGGGGTCCCAGAACAAGTTGGGGGAGACCTAGCTCTGCTGACATGGACAGCAACGGCCAGGCTGGACTCAGCAGGTTGGGGTTCTTGCGGGGGAGGAATCTTACCCAGTGGGCGATGGGCCAATCAGCCCCCAGGCCTGCATGGACTCCTTTGGACATTTGGGGCCCAGCCTGTGGGAGGCCCTGCCCGGCTCCCCAGAACCGCTGTGAGTAATCACATAATTATGGGGTGAGCAGGAAGCACTTGAGGAAGGTGCAGTGCTGTGGTCAGTTCCTCCCCACCAGGGCGGAGGCCCCCTTCTCTGTCACCTGTACCCAGTGGCTCCGTGCCAGTGACCCTTGAGCCCTACTAACTCCCAAGAGTGACTCCTGCGCCCCCACCTCCAGCTCAGTCAGGGTCATCAGTCCCTGAGCCCCCCCTCCATTCCCGGAAAGTCCTGCCCCTCTGCCTCTCTGCCAGGTCCTCCCTTCTCCCTCCTTCCTGCAGGCGAGGCCACAAGGAACTTGGCCTCTTTCTATTTTCTTTTCTAAACGTTTGATCACAAACACATAAATATTGCTCAGAGCAGCAGCACGGTTGGGTCCTGGCAGGGGAAGGGTGGGGCCCTGCTCCTCCCCAGCCCTGTGCCCCGCAGGGGCGACTTCCCCACCCTCTGCCTACTTCTCTCCTCTCCTGGCATTAGCGGATGATGTTTGTATGTCCCTCGGGGCTTGTCTGAGTAAATACATCAGAATTATTTGTTTATGGAAGACATATTAAATGTATACAGGATATTTTATTTGTTACTTTACTTCCTCTTGGTTTGGGGGCCACACCTGATAGTGCTGCTCCTCGCACAGTTGCTGGGACTCCCCCCGAGTGCTCAGGAAACCAGGCAGTGCTGGAGACGGAAACTGGGGCTCCCATATGCAAAGCCTGTGCTCTGGGGCATCTCCAAGCCTATAAGAAGCTTTTAAATACTAGTAAATATTATCGTTGTTTTATTCTCTGAGGGACTCAGGCTACAGGCTTTTATATCTCAGGGATAAGGCTGGGGGGTAGGAAGCCCCCCTAGGCTTCTATTTGAACCCCCTTCTCTTTCTCCCCTTCCCTGCTGCTGGGCAAGGCTTTGGCATCTGACTCTGTCCCTCTATGATTTCTTTAGTTGGCAGACTTTTGTTTTTTTGTTTTGTTTTTTTAAAATTTTTTATTAGAGAATCACTGTGATGTACAGTTACAAACTTATGAACTTTTGTGTTTGAATTTTACTCATACAGTGATCATTTACCCATCCCTCCACTAGTGCCCATTCACCTCCACCAGTGATCCCAGTATCCCTCTCACCACCCCACCCCATCCCCCACCACCCCACCCTGCCTCTGTGGCAGGGCATTCCCCTTTGTTCTCTCTCCTTTTGGGTGTTGTAGTTTGCAATAGAGGTATTGAGTGGCCATCATGTTCAGTCTATAGTCTACTTTCAGCTCGCATCTTCCAACCCGAATGGGTCCTCCCAACTATCCTCTACTTGGTGTTCCCTTCTCTATCTGAGCTGCCTTTTCCCCTAGCATGTGAGGCCAGTTTCCAAGCTGTGGGGCAGACCTCCTAATCCTTATCTCTACAACTCTCGGGTATTAGTCTCCCACTCTGTCATTTTATATTCCACAGATGAGTGTAATCTTTCTATGTCTGTCCCTCTCTTTCTGACTCATTTCACTTAACATGATGCTTTCCATGTATATCCACTAATATACAAATTTCATGACTTCATCTTTTCTAACAGCTGCATAGTATTCCATTGTGTAGATGTACCAAAGTTTCTTTAACCAGTCATCTGTTTTTGGGCACTCTGGTTTTTTCCAGATTTTGGCTATTGTAAACAGTGCTGCAATGAATATAGAAATGCAGATGTCATTTCTACTATACCTTTTTGCCTCTCCAGGATATATTCCCAGGAGTGGTATTGCTGGGTCAAATGGGAGCTCAATTTCTAATTTTTTGAGAATCGTCCATATTGTTTTCCAAAAGGGCTGAACCAGTTGGCATTCCCACCGGCAGTGAAGGAGAGTCCCTTTCTCCCCACGTCCATGCCAACAGCGGTTGCTTTTGTTTTTTTGGATGTGGGCCAGTCTCTGTGGTGTGAAATGATATCTCATTGTTGTTTTAATCTGCATTTCCCTGATGATTAGTGACGTAGAGCATTTTCTCATGTGTCTTTTAGCCATTCGAATTTCTTCTTTGAGAAAATTTCTGTTCATTTCCATCCCCCATTTTTTGATGGGGTTGGGAGTTTTCTTCTTATAGAGTTCAACCAGTGCCTTGTATATCCTTGATATCAGCCCCTTATCAGGTGTGTATTGGTAGATGGCAGACTTTGAGCTGGTCCCCTCTGTGCTAGATGCCTGGGTTTATACTCCAGGAACCCCAAGAGAAAATAGATAGGAGCTTTGTTGTTCTGACCATGTTGGCGGTAAGGGAGTGGATAAAAAGGAGCCATCATGTGAACTCTGGGAGGGCTTCATAGAGGAGGTGACTCAAAGCTCAGTGCTAAAAGACCAGCAGAGAGGCTCCAGCTGGACCAGAGTAGGTAAGACTGGCTGGGCAGATGGCACAGCTTTTTCCCATGGCCAGGAGCACCATGTCTCTTGGAACCAGAGGCACTACATGAGCTGCCACCCAAAGCCCCCAGATGAAGAACTCTCGGATAGGTGCTATTGATAACGTGTTTGGGAATGAGGTTAAGGCACCAGAGGTGGAACACCTTGCCCAGAGTCCCACAGCTCGTGAGTGGGGTGTCTGGGCCGGAAGGCAGGCAACCTAACGACAGTGTTTGTATTTCACACGGGCTCTGTACAGGGGCCCCAGCAGCCACTCCCAGTGATATTTGATCCAATGGTCAGTTTCTTCTCGGGCCTGCTGGCTGGTCCTAGTGAGGGCCAAAGGGGCCGCCAGAGCCAGCACAGCAGGCTGGGGATCAGTTCAGGCCTCAGACATGCAAGGCTGCACTCGGGACCTTTAAACCATCCCCAGGGCCCCAGCGTTCGAATTCTCCCTCTCTCTGAATTCAGAAGAGAGTTTATTTAAAAGAAAGGAAAGGAAGCAAAAAAGAAGGCAGAAACCTTTCCCGTTTTACATCTTTTTAACAAAGGGGCAGGGTGTGAGCAAGACTTTCTCACCAGAGTTTAAAGCAGGCGGGCCAGTAAAACAGGGGTTAGGAGGTTGAGATAATTATCTTCTGGCTTGTTCTCTTTTATTATTAATTAATTAATTATTTTTTGGCTTGGGAACCACACCCAGGTGTTCAAGGCTTACTCCTGGCTCTGCACTCAGGGATCATTCCTGTGCTGGGGATTGAAACCAGGTTGGCCACATGCAAGGCAAGCACTTTCTGAGCTGTACTCTCTCTCTCACTCTCTCTCTCCCGGTTCCTATTACAGGTTTTGAAATGGTAGAGGAACATGATATGATTTGCAGATTTTTTGGGTTTTGCTTTGGTGTGGGAGTCACACCCACGAGTGCCCAAGACTCAATCCTGGTTCAGCATTCCGGGATCACTCCTGGTGGGGCTCAGAGGACTATATGTGGTGCCAGGAATTGAACCTGGATTGCCTGCTAGCAACAACTGAATCAAGTATCTCTCCAGCCCTTATTCTCCATTTCTGTAGGGACCGTGTTTGATGGTAATGGCATAGGATGCCCAGGAACCAGCAGTTGGAGTGCAGTGGAATGAGGTGTATATTGAAGAGAGGCAGTGTTGAGCTTTAAACTCATGTTCTAGTCTAGGTCAGAATCTTTTGTTTTGTTTTTATTTGGAGGCTACACTGGGTGATGCTCAGGGGTCACTCCTGGCTCTGTGCTCAGGAATTACTCCTGGTGGTGCTCAGGGGACCATATGGGGTGCTAGGGATTGAACCCAGGTCTGCTGTGTGCAAGGCAAACATCCTACCCACTGTACTATTGCTTCAGGCCCTGCTCAGCATCTTTGAGTTATCTCCAGCATTCATAGATTTTCTCATAATTTTAAGTTAGAATTTTTATTTTATCAATATTATTTTACATTTGTTATTATTGAAGTAATATGTTACCTCGATAATGATAGTTTACAGTATTGTTAACTATTGTATATAATAGTTATACAAGAGAAAAGTAGTTTACAATTATATTAATATTATGCCTTAGGGGTACAATGTTACCGCACTCCACCCACCACAAAAGCACCACCACCAAATACTCCCCCAATATCTCTAGTTCTCTTCTCTTCTGTTCATCTCTACCCACTTGCCAATCTCAGTTCTCTTGTCTGTTTTCGTCAAACACTGTCTATTCCTTTGCATTACATTTTGTTCTTAATGAGGCAAGATTGGTTGTTTTTTTTTTCAATTTGTTTTTTCTTTTTGGGTCACACCCAGAAATGCATAGGTGTTACTCCTGGCTGTGCACTCAGGAATTACTCCTGGCAGTGCATAGGGGACCATATGGGATGCTGGGAATTGAAACCGGGTCGGCTGCGTGCAAGGCAAACGCCCTACCCGCTGTGCTATCGCTCCAGCCCCAAGATTGTTTTTATTGAATGAAACCTTCTTAGAAAGATGTGAGGGAGAGAAGGAAAAAAATAAATGTCTTAGGAGAGAACACAGGCTTCTCCAGAATGCGAGAAAGCAAGCAAAGAGACAGAGATAAGCAAGCAAGATACGTGTTCAAAGACTTGGCAATCAAGCCTTCTTGGCATTGTTTCTATATATTCCACATATCAGGTCCAACCAATTGTACAAAAATGTCACACTTCATCTTTTCTTAGATCAGAACAGTATTTCATTGTGTATATATACAGTAGGTTAGTTAAAAACAATTCTTTTTATTGAATCACAATGAGATACACAGTTGTTCATGATTGGGTTTCAACGATGTTTCAACACCCATCCCTTCACCATATACTGTAGATTCCTTATCACTGCCTGTTGCTGGGCATTTGCATGATTTCCAGATCTTGGCTATTGTCAGTAATGCTGCAATGAACAAAGGTGTGCTTGTATCTTTTTGATTTGGCCTTTTGTTTTCTTGGGATAAATGCTAAGTAGTAAATCATGTGATTACATGGGACTTCTACTTCTAAGTTTGTGAGAAATGTCTGTACTGTTTTCCATAGAGACTGAACAAGACAACATTCCCCACAACAGTGAATGAGAGTTGCCTTTCACTGCACCTCCTTTAGCACTGGTTGTTTCTGGCATTTATGTTTTTGTATTTCTTGTTTTCTTCGGTGTCAGGAATCAAGCCCACGGCCTCGCACAGGGAAGCAAGTGCTCTATCACTGAGTTACATCCCTGGTCCCATTTCTTTTATATATATATATGTATATATATATGTGTGTATATATATATAGTGAGAATATATATAGGCCATTCTCACTAGTGTGAGATACTGTCATTTCTTTTTTTTAATTTTAGTATCCCTCCCACATGGCAGAGGCTGGAAAGCTACCCGTGGCTTATTCAATATACCAAAAACAATAACAAGTCTCACAATGGAGATGTTACTGGTGCCCACTCTAGCAAAAATTTTTAGTGATGAGGCCACACCTGGTGATACTCAGTGGCAATGTCTGGCTCTGTGCTCAAGGATTATTGCTGGTGGTGCTCAGAGGCCTGTATGGTATGGGGTGAAATATGGGCTTTGATGGAAAGCATGATCTCCAGTTCTTTGAGCCAGTAGTGTCCAGAGGTTATTCCTGTCTCTGTGCTACGGGTGGTGCTTGGGTAACCATACTCGCAGTGCCAGCGATTGAGACAAGATTGGATGTCTACAAGGCAAGTGCCTTGATCTCTCTGATGCTCCTTACTTTGATTCTTAGTCTCTTCCATGGATTGACATGGGCCACTCCAGCAAAGCCTCATTTTCTGATCAGTGGGGCTGATCAGAATACCCTCAAGAGGGGTGGCCCTCATCAGAGGCCTTGGCGTCCTCATCCTGGGGGGTGCTGGGAAGCCTTCCTGAGCCTTAGATACATCCTGAGACTTTCTTGGCATTTTTGGGGGGTAGGTCAGGCATCGGGGTGCTGACTGCCCCCCATCCTCTGACAAACATGAAGGGGCATCTATTCTGCTCTGAAGCTCCTGTGTTTTGCAGTCCGTGGTTGTGCCCCAGTGCCGGGGGACCGCAGAGGCACTTCAGATCACAGTGGGCCACATCCTGGGAGACGCCGGCAGCCCCTACCTCACAGGACTGGTGAGGCCAAGCGGGTGCCTGAGGGTGCCCTGTGCGGGGGAGGGAGGAATCCCTCCAGCTGAGGCCTGGAAGTAGCCTGGGGTCCCACACATTTGCCTCTGTCCTCTGCAGATCTCCAGCGCCCTGCGGGCCAGGCGGCCAAACTCGTACCTCCAGCGCTTCCTCAGCCTGCAGCAGAGTTTCCTGTGCTGCGCCTTCATCATCGTCTTGGGAGGGGGCTGCTTCCTGCTCACAGCCCTGCACCTGGAGAGGGACCAGGTCCAGGCCTGGCAGCCTGACACAGGTATCCCCACCCTTGCTCAGGACTGAACCCCAGGGGGAGCAAGGAGCCTCACCCCTACTTGAGCTTCTGGCCCATGTATTGGTTCCTTTATTCAAAAATAGCTATGTGCTAGGCAAGCCTCAGATCCTGGGGAGCGAATGCCAAGTCTGAGCTTCATGGAACCCCATGCTCCAGAGGGAAGGACAGATGGGAAACAAACAGAACAAGAGAAAAGTTAGAATATGCCTGTGAGGTGGCAGGTGCTCGGGTAGCTGTAAAGCAGGAAGCGGGTCGGACAGGGACAGATGGGGGCAGGGGGAAGTTTTTGCAAGGCTGGTGAGGACGGTCTCGCAGCTCAGGAGACACTGGAGAAGACCTGGAGGATGTGAGGGAGGGAACCAGGCAGCGCCTGGGAGAGTAAAAGTCAGTCTGCAGTTGAGGTCGGGGAAGTTACTGGTGTGCCTGAGCAGCAAAAAGGAGAGCAGAGGGGATAGAGTAGAGTGAGCGGGGCAAGGGAGGGGATGAGTGGGGCAGTAACGGGGCTAGAGTAGGACGTGTTCTGAGGGCCTGATAGAAACTGTCGCCCGAAGGGGAGATGCTAAGAAGGTTCCAGCAGATGAACCTACAGGCTTCTGATCTTCACCACAAAAGCCACTTTGGTTGCCGTGCTGAGAACCTTACAGGGTCACAATGAACCCCACTCTGGGACAGAGCAGTGGGGCTGAGACTGTGGTGACCACTTTTTTTTTTTTTTGCTTTTTGGGTCACACCCGGCGATGCACAGGGGTTACTCCTGGCTCTGCACTCAGGAATCACCCCTGGCGGTGCTCAGGGGACCATATGGGATGCTGGGAATCAAACCCGGGTCGGCTGCATGCAAGGCAAACGCCCTACCCACTGTGCTATTGCTCCAGCCCCGGTGACCACATTTTGTTGTTGGTGGTGTTTGTTTTGGTGTTTGGTTTGGTTTGGGGACTATACCCAGTGTAACTCAGGGGTTAATCCTGGCTCTGTGCTCAAGAATCACTCCTGGGGATGCCTAGAGGATCATATGGGATGCCGGGGGTGGCACTCAGGTCAGTCGCGAGTAAGGCAAATGCCGTACACACTGTACCATATAGCTCTGGCGCTGATGTGTCCCCTTTGAAGGTGAGGGAAAAGGATCGGAGCTGGAGTCTATTTGCAAATGGAGTCTGGAGGGCTTCCTGGCAGCCTGGGCCCAGGCCTGCTACCAAAGTGCTTGCTGGCTCCGCTGGGGCTGGCAGAGCTTCCTTCCTCCCACAGGAACTCCAGTCGGCAAGGACACATGCAGCGAAGACCTGGAGCGCCAAGGTCTGCTTTCCAGTGAGGCTGCCTCTGCAAGAGACCCCTGAGCCCCACCCACCCAGCCTGCACCCCTCCCCTCCGTCCGTCAGTCCATTCGTTAGGCTTCCTCTTGCTCATGCCTCTACCTACCTGGCAGTGACTCGAGAGCCCCTGCGGAGTGGCACCTGGTACTCCTCTCCCTCCAATCGAGAGTCACCGTGATCTGGCACCTGGGCTGGAAATTGAGCCATCAGCATCCTCTGTGGGAGGCCGAGACTGAACCTATGCAGCACCCCATACAGGACACTCCAATGTGGAGGCCCCACCTGTTCACCCGAGGCCCCATTAAACACAGCTAGGACAAAGCATCGACTCCAGTTCTGAGGCTATTAGGTGCACAGCCACAGGGCAATGCAGTGAAGGATGTTGGAAGTGGGGAAGGTGAGGGACTGCTCAGCAGGGGTCTCTGCGTGTCATCCTGGCTCGGGGATTTTCCACGCTGCCCAGCTTTCCCTCTGGGGGTATCAAGAGGGCACAGACATGCTTCAGCACACGTGACACATGCTCGCCTCTGGCCCAAGGCAGGGTCAGATGAGGAGTCTCAGGGATCGGTGTCCCCTCGGGTGCAATGTGGGGTGTCACTCCGGGTTTCCAGGCTGTCTCTGTGCTATGTGGGAGTGCTGGAGTGGCTGCATAGAGGGCTCCTGGCCCTGCGTGTTCCGCACCCCAGCCCACACTTGGAGCACGGAACAGCCCATCAGGGGCTCTCTCTGCGGGACCACGCTTGTCACTGGCATCAGAGCAGCTGGGCACAGCATGCCCTGTGGGAGCTGAACAGCTTCCAGGCGGGCAGCAGTGGGAGGCATGTTCTATCACTGGCCCAGAGCAGGAGTGCCCCTCCCCCACCCTGGTGCCAGCCAGAAGATCACTGTGCCCGTGTGATTGCCACCTCTGCTGTGTCAGCCCGTGTTCTTCCGGCAGTTGAGGGCCAGCTCTGACCCAGGCCCACACACATCTTCTCACCCCTGCCTGCTTCCTCCTGTCACCTGTGGTGCCCTACCTGTCCTCTGTGTTGGAGGAGCTGCAGCCCCGGCAGTGAGGGGTCAACCCCCGGTCTCTTGTCCTCCCTTGGGAACCAGCACTCTCAGGCTCTCTGGCTCCCACCCACAAGCTGATGCAGGGTCTTAAGAAATGGATCCCCCAAATTACATAGGTAATCATGCATGAAATACTGGTTTTTCCTGCAAAGGAAGTGGCCAGTCTACGTGGCAGACCCAGTGCCGTGATCCCACAGGTGGTCACTGGCCTTGTGGCCTGGGCCACTCCTGACTTTTCTGAGCCCAGACTTTCTGACCATATTCTCAAGGTGTACACAGCGCACGGGTGCCACTCAGGCCTTGCATGATTCTCTTTGGCTGGGTCTGAGCTCACTGAAGTCAGTCACAGGCCCTGATCCTTCCTCTCCACAGCCCCGGGGAGCATCTCGGTAAGGCTCCGTGCCCAGGAAATAGTCAGAACTTCCCCAGAGGCAGCGTGGCAGCCCTGCTACCTGTCCCACCCCCCAGTCCCAAGCTTGGGCGGAAGATAAGGAACTTTGTCAAGGCCAGCCCCACTTGTTCACCTCCTGGGCACCTGTCTCCATGGCGGGGGTTGGGGAGGGGGGCAGTGAGCCCTGCTCCCACACCACGCAGGACTCAGCAGGGACACACTTTGTCAGGTCACTGAGGTGCCTCTCGGGACAGACGCTGGGGTTACCTCCCTCAACAGTCTCTGGAGAAGTGGGCTTGGCTGGTAAACGGCAGGTGAAGGTGTGGACAAGGGAATCCCAGCGGCCAAGGAATGTGGGCCCTGCCAGAGATCCCAGTGAGTCACAGAGGCGCGGGGTGTGGCCCAGGAGCAGGGATGTGTCTGCTGTTGGGGAGGGACCACAGAGGCCCTGGGTGCCGGCTGGGGAATGAAGGCTGGAACTGGCCATCGGCTCAAGCACATTCTGCTGTCTGGGTTGCTGGGCAGGGCAGGGTGGTACTTCCTAGGACTGAGAGAGACAACATGCTCAGTCAGATGTTCATGGGCTGCATCATCCAGGGGCTTCTGAGGCTGGGCAGGACCAGGGCTGGCCGAATCTAGGAGGGAGAGACTGGAGTCTTCCCTGCAGCTGGCCCAAGTTCCCTTTCTATTCAGTTCCCCTCATGGTGTCCCCTAGCCTCCTGGGGTCAGTTATCAGATGGGGGGTAGGAGCTGGGCCTGTGAGAGTTCCTCTCGGGTCAGAGGAGAAGAGGCAGCAGAACTTCCAGTCCCAGCCCGAGGGTTCTAGTTGGGAACCCCAGTTGCCAACTCTCTGCACTTGCTTCTGGAACATGTCAGTGGAGGAAGAGGCCCAGCAGGAAGAGGCCCCCAAACCCAGCTGGCATAGTCCCTGAATATATCAGTTGCTCTCCCCAAACAAGTGCAGTTTTCTAGTTCCCGGGGTCAGTCCACATCTCTGCTGCACATGCTTGTTTCTGCCTGGATGAACGAGGCAGTGTCGGGGTGTCTCTCAGGGCATGCTAAAAGAGCTTCTTCCACTCTGACATTAAGCTTGGGGGCTGAGCGTGTGTATTGAGAGGAGCATCCCTCAACCCCTGGCATGCCAAGCACCGTTCAACTTCTTTCCCTGAAGTTCTGGTCTCTTCTTCTTGTCTGGGTGGGCCTGTGGGGGTCTGTGGGCTTAAAACAGCCCCTAAAGAAGGCAGCCTAAGGCTACTAGGTCCATGCTTTCACCTCAAATCCAGAGGTTAGGGATTTATTTTGTCCCATTTAGAGTTTTAGGAGTGTGTGCAACAGAAACTACCATAAGCAAGAAAGGGATTAAAACAAAACAAAAAAAAAGTCTAGAATCAGAGAGATACTACAGCAGGTAAGGTAGATGCCTTGCACATAGGTTCAATCCCTGGCACCACATTTGGACAGTCCCTTGAAACCTTCAGCACATGAGCACAGAGTCAGCAATAAGCTCTGAGCACTCTGGGTTGTAGCCCCCCCAAAGGGGAAAAAGGTCTATTAGGTAGGAGCTTACAAAACTGAGAGGTGAAATGAAAGATTCAGGAGTCAAATTTCCTGGATCATTTTATTTGGAGGGTCTTTGCCACAGTTCCAGACAACTTTTTCCCCATTTGTTTGCCACAATACTCAAGACTTAAAAATATAGAAAAGGGTTGAGGGATAGTACAGTGGTTAAGGTATTTGGCTTGCATACAGCTGACCCCAGCTCAGTTCTGGCACCACAAAAGGGCCCTGACCACAGAACCAAGAGTAAGTCCTGAGAACTACTGGGAATGGTCCAACAGTCCCTTTTTTGGTTTTTAGCCATACTCAGCAGTGCCCAGGGACTACTCATGCTCTGTGCTCACTTTTGGCAGTACTCAGGGGACTATATGTGATGCCAAGGATCCGGGGTTAAGGGGTGAGCACCTTAACCCATATATTATCTCTCCACCACCCTTCAAAACTAAAAAAAAAACCCCTCTGGGACAGAAAGATTTATTGCGCTTCATGCCCATGCCTTGATTCATAGCTCCATGAAGATTAGAAAACCAAAACATTACCAAAACATTTTCTAGAAGAGTATCAAAACAAAAGAACAGTGAGGAAAAAAATAGGAACAAAACCAAGAACCAAGACCGTGTCCGTTACAATCACTCTGGTGGGCCACCAGCCCTCTCAGATGTAGTGTGTCTCCACAGGAAGGAATTCTTCATTTCTGCTAGTCTGCGTCCATGATCAAAGGAAACCAAAGCTGCTATAATTTAGGAGGCTGGAACATGCTTGAGTGACAGAACAGGAACTTCTGTGTTTGTGGGGACCCAGAGCCATCTGCTCTGAGCAGGAGAGAGAGGCAGCGATGAAGCATTCTGAGCAGAATTCAGGAGGCGGGCCCAGCTGGGGGTTGAGGGGCCTCCCACGGGGCCCGCTTAGCTGAAGCAGGCATGGAGAAGAGGCATCTTTGCCCCACCTGTGGGTGGGAACCTGTGCAGAAGGTAATCAAAGGGTGGAGGCAAATGGCACGTGGAAGTTAATGGAGGGTGGAGCTAGAGCAATGAGAAAATGCTTTTTTCCAGAGGGGCAAGTAGAGTAATCTGGCTGGTTTCTGAGTCACTGAGAGCCATAGACACATGATACAAATCAGCACACACTTCCTGAGCACCTGCTAAATGTCATTTACTCATTCAATCAACAAACATTCTTGAGCACCTACAGAACTGCAGAGATGAATCAGACAAGGTAGGGCCCCTGAGGCTCACAGTCTTCTGTGGGTGGATGGTGGGTGGGGAGGAGGTGGGATCGTGTCCAAACATAATCAGCACGAGTTTGGTTTGATGGAGGGATGGACAGATTGCTGAAATAGCCCAGGGGAGGGATCACGATTGCTCAAGTGGGTCAGGGGCCATTTTGGGGAAGAAGGCATGTTTGTGCTGGCTTGCTGAAAGACAAGTGGAAGGAGCGAGCTAGGTGGACAGCAGAGGCAAAGCATGCCTAAAGGGCGAGGGGAGGAGGGGGTGCCCATGTGACGCTCTCCGTGGTCCTGAACCACGCTAACCAGTAGAACCAGGGTTTTTGCTTTGAGAAGACAGCAGGGACTATAGACAAGTGACCACAGGCCTCCCTTCCTTCTTCAGGTCCCAAGAACTATAGTGATTATGAGGAAATTCAAGGAACTCCACAGTCACTGTGGTGCAGTGTAATTTGAGAGATGGATTGACTGCAGGATTTGAAGCTGAAGATTGTCATGAATCATGAAGGTTTATAAAGGATCTTGGAGACCATGTTAAGGAACTTTAAATACTTTTTTTTTCTTTTTGGGTCACACCCGGTGATGCACAGGGGTTATTCCTGGCTCATACACTCAGGAATTATTCCTGGTGGTGCTCAGGGGACCATATGGGATGCTGGGAATCGAACCCAGGTTGGCCGCGTGCAAGGCAAATACCCTACCCACTGTGCAATAGCCAGCCCCGGAACTTTTAATACTTTTAATCCTATAGGTAATGTGAAGGCATAGAATGGTTTTTTGCAGGGTAATAGTAGAGGCCACGTGTATGATTTATGCAATTACTGTCAAGCATAAGGAAGGAATTATGCTGGAGCAAGTGGTGCTGAGCTTTAATGGGATCTGAATGAAGGACAGGGGGATTTGAGCTAGTCCGTGAGCAGTGGGGCCATTGGGAGATCTAGGGAGGAAAAGTGAACCCCTTGATGTGGGAATTGAGGGAGTATTACCAAATGGCTTCCTGCTTGGAGAAAATGTGGATGGTGATACCATTTGTCAAGAGAAAAGTGATGTCTGAGTGGGAGCTGGTTTAGGGGAAAGATGATCAGTTCAGTTTTGGATATTCTGAATTTAAAGTGCTTTGACACGTGGGAGATTTCATGTGGATGATATGGCCTAGAGGTGAGACCTCACCCAGAGCTGGAGGTTGGGGTGTCATGAGCACACGAGTGATGGGCAGAAACCCAAGCATGGGTGAGGACACTGCCAAGGAAGAGGAATACCTGGCATGAAGGGGATACTGAGACCCAGGACCCAGAGATTCTCTGATTAAAGGCACAGGCTGAGGGTCACTGTCACTGTCATCCCGTTGCTCATCGATTTGTTTGAGCGGGCACCAGTAATGTCTCTCATTGAGAGACTTATTGTCACTATTTTTGGCATATCCAATACGCACAGGTAGCTTGCCAGGCTCTGCCACGTGGGCTCGATACTCTCGGTAGCTTGCTGGGCTCTCCGAGAGGGGCGGAGGAATCAAACTTGGGTCGGCCACGTGAAAGGCGAACGCCCAACCGCTGTGCTATCGCTCCAGCCCCAGGCTGAGGGTAGGAGGTCTGAACTCCCAGTTGTCAGATTTGGGGACTGGTATCTCTCAGTGCTTTGTAGAGCTCTAAAGCTCTCACAACGCGTTCTGTGGTCAGTATACCTGGGGGCATGGCAGCCTACAGTCCTGCCCATCCACCCTGAGATTCAGTGTGCACGCTCAGATTAAAGACTGGGAGAAGTCCTCAGTGAGGAAGCCTCCTTCTCTGTGTTTACCCCCACCATGGCTCTTGTGAGACTGGACACCAGTGCTATGTGACCCATTTGGTCTCAAGTTAATGTCTCAGTTGACCTATTGAGTTAATGTTAAAAGGCCCTGCCCTCACTGGGTTCAGCTTCTCATTAAGCCAATGAGAACACTGTCCTAAAGAAGCTTGTAGGGGCATTGTGGAGCCATGAAGGAAGCTCTGGATTAGGGGAAGACACACCCAAGTTTAGTGCAAGCCCATCATTTAGTTGGTATGTGACCTTAAGCACATATCTCTCTTCCCGGGCCCTCAGTTTTTCATCACTGACAGGAAGATAAAAAAAAACCCTCTCTGTCTGGTGACTGATGGTCCCGCGTCCTGCCAGCAGCTCTCAGAAGGCCTCTGTGACTTGCCCAGGGTCACACAGCTTGAGAGAATTGCTTGTCCTTCACATTCCCCAGCCCTTGGGAACCCTTTTACCCACTCAAGGACATGCTCACAGGAGGTCAACAAACCCCCACAGTGGAATCAGATGGCTGGGTCAGTGGTAGCTCAGAGCTCCCCACATTTGAAAGTCTCCCTTTCCAGCTCTGGAGCCCTCTCAGTGATGGAATGAGATGTGAAGAGAGGAAACTCCCCTTTGTGGTCAACGACTAAAGCTGGGCCTGGGCATGGCTCTAACAAAAAGGATGAGAACTTTGGAGGAGTGGGAAGGGGTCCCTGGGATTGCTTAGAGCCATGGTTGTCCCTTCTTCCCAGCTGACCATAATCCCACAGCTTAACCCTGGTCCCTAGCTGGCACATCCTATAGGCATGAGGTCAGTGTGGGGAGTCCAATCCCAGCCCTGTGGTGCTCCAGGTCTGTTGTCAGTGTCTATTAATCAGTTGTCATCTCAGCACCCATCTGGCTCTGCAAGCCCAAGCTCAGCAAGCTGGAAAGAGACAGCAAGGCAACTTCCAGAATGAAATCTGTTTTCCTAACCCTCCTATCCCAGCCATTCATACCCAACATGCCAAAGTATATTTTTAGTCACTTCACAGAATTTAAAATACACCTCGAAGGCGCCAAGAAACACTAGCTTAGGGATGAACTCAGCTCACAGGAGACAGTGGGGTGGGTGGTGGGGGTGTGCCTGGTGCTATGCAACCCATTGGCTGTGCCATGACTCACTGCCACCTTCACCACATACACCTGACTGCAGACACGATGCCTGGCCTGGAGCAGCCTACACAGGGAGCTGAGTGCCCACACAGCAGGAGAGAGCCAGAGCCTGGGTCAGCACCAGTCCTGCTGCCAACTAGCTGCACGCCTTGATGGGGTCATTTCTGGGTCCTTCAATCTGCTTGTGAAACACAGGGAAAAATTTTGCTTTCCAGGGCTCTGTCTGATTCTGACATTCTGTCTTCAGCAAGTGAAGTCAAAGCCTCAGACAGATGAAGGGGGCGGGAGTGGTTTATGTGTATGTATGTGTATATGTGTACATGTGTGTAGATGTATGTGTGGGAAGGATTTTGTGTGCATGTATATGTGTGCATGTATGTGTATGTATCACATGTATGTATGTATCACAGAATCACAGTACCTCCGAGGTGGAGGAGGTCCTATCCATCCACAAGAGACAGGGGACAGGATTCTCCACCACTCCCCTCACCTTACTCCCTCTGTGGTAGCTGCCACTCAGAGTTCCATGTGGTCTGAATCATACACGCTGATGGACCAAGGCATAGAGAAGCGGAGACCCAGAGACAGTGGCCTGGCCCAGGGTCGTATCACACTCCACGCAGGCCCATGTGTGCCACCTGACATTCAGGTCTTGGTCCCTCCATTACACACAGTTGCAAGAGGCTCCCAGCAGAGGCCCTTCTAGTGGGCACCGACCAGAGGGGTACTCTATCAGAGCAGCCTCTCCCTGGAGCTGGGATGGGGTCTCTGTGCAACAGGCAATAATCAGCCTGGGGAGACGTTAGCGGCGGATCTGGGTTTCCTTGGGGTCGTGGGCGAGCTTGGAGGCGGCCTGGGTCCTGGGTTCTAGTTCTTGCAAAGTGCTCCCTGAACTGACTGAATCAGAGTGCCGAGAAGCCGCCGAGCCTCCCTTGATTTCTCCAGGTGAGACCCTCTCCAGGATACCCAAGCGCCCTCGGTGGCAGCGCCAAGCGCGCTCCCAGCACCGTTAGGATCACACTCCCTCGGGTGGAAGGGAGTGCGGAGGGAGGACACTGAACTCATGCTGAGGAGCACTGCTTCAGGCACCCTCGTCTCGGCTCGGGTGCCTCCGTGGACCTCCTCTCGGGATTCTCCCGACTTCCCGCTGCCTGCGACTCAGGCGTGACTGCGCCCGCCCGCGGCAGCCCCCCTCGGGGCAGCACGTGCGGGGCGGGGCCGGGGCCACATCGCGGAGCTGATTGGACGCGGGCCTGGTGGGCGGGGCCGGGCCGCAGCTGTCAGAGCTCTGCCGCGCGACAGCGGCGCATAGGGCTGAGCAGTGGCCGCACCGCAGCGGAGTCCGAAGTGCAGCAACAACCAGTCGGGCCGGGCCGGGATGGTGCAGCGGCGGCTCCGCGGCGCGCGCACGCACTGAGTGGGCCCAAGCTGGGCCCGGCGCCCCCCGCGCCCCCCGCCGCCCCGATCCCGGCCGGCATGATGTGCCTGGAATGCGCCTCGGCGGCGGCGGGCGGCGCGGAGGAGGAGGAGGCGGACGCGGAGCGGCGGCGCCGGCGCCGGGGGGCGCAGCTCGGGGCTGGCGGTGGAGGTTGCTGCGGGACTCGGGGTGCGGGCGCCTCTGGAGTCGCGGCCGTGGACGATGAGGTGCAGACACTGTCGGGCAGCGTGAGGCGGGCTCCGTCCGGACCCCCCAGCAGCCCCAGCACCCCCAGCTGCGCAGCTACTGCCAAAGGCCCCGGCGCTCAGCAACCCAAACCCGCCAGCTTGGGCGGCGGGCGAGGGGCAGCCGCCGCCATCCTCAGCCTGGGCAACGTGCTCAATTACCTGGACAGGTACACCGTAGCAGGTGAGCGAGTGCCCCACCCAGCCCCCAGATCTAGTACCCCCTCCCTCCCCCGGACCCTCGAGGTAACCCGGGAAGCCTTTGGTCCCAGGTTCTGTGTATTCCAGCCTGCCATGGGGTCCTTCCTGGCCCTTTGCTCAGGCAAGTGATGTGCCCCTGCTCTATGGGCTCAGTGTAGGCACTCTTCCCTTCCTGGCCTGGGTTTGGGGAGTCCCCACCCCCGGAGTAGTCGGCTTGGCCTCGCCAGCCCTCGCCGTCCCCTCTCCGTTGTCCTCTTTTCCGAGTCTCCTTTGCGTGTCTCCGCGTTCTCGCCTCCGCGCCCCCTCCTGCCAGCCCCGGGTTCCCGGGCCTCTGCTTCCCTTCCCCCAGCCGCGTTCTGTCCGTCGGTCGGTGGCCCGTCAGTTCCTTCCTTCCACCCGCCTCCACTCGGCTGCGTGCGTGCGGCGAGTGCGCGCGCCCCATGCGGGTGTGCGCCGGGAAGCCGGGTGTGTGCGCGCGGGCGGGTGTGCGGCGGGGCCGTGCGAGCGTGTGAGCGCGTGGCTGACAAAGGCTCGCGGCTGCGGGGAGCAGAGGGAGGGGCGGGGCGGGTCCGCCGCGCAGGGGGACCCAGGATGCGGTTTGCAGCTGGCCCTGGCGAGAGGCCTGAAGACGCCTCCCCCTGCTCTGTTGACTCTGAGGGCCTCGGCTAGGGCGTCTAGGGCGCAGGCCACGGGGGCCGGCGAGAGCGCTCCCCTAGCTCTGCGGGCTTCTCTGGGAGCCAGCCTCGGGGATGGGATTTGGGAAAGACGGAAGAAGCCGCTGCTAGTCCCAGATTGGATACTCCTGTGCAGGTGTGTGACCTTGGACTAGTCTCACCTCCTGGCTCCTTCTCTTTACCCGTTTGTGATGTGGTCGTGACCCAGGCCTTTGGGGAAGGAGGGGGCTCTGGTTTGCCATGGAGACTTTCCCTAGTTGGAGCAGCTTTGGGTGGAAACAGGGCAGCCTTGGGAAGTGAACTGTGGCCTGGCCAGCGTAGGTGGGGGCGCCCTCCTGAAGGAGAGTCGTGGCCTGCTGGCCAAGAACTACCCAACCATAGTGTAGTAAAATCTGGACCTACATGATATAGACAGACAGATAACGGGTCTAACTGGGGGCAGATTCTCAAGACCGCTTCATGTTGGTGGGGAGAGGAGCTGACTGGCACAAACTGTCTGGCTCCCCTTCCGCAAACCTCAGTCTCCTCTGTTGAAAGGGGTTTTATGTCCAGTAAAAGGGAGGCACTCCCAGAGAGACCCCTGCACCTGCTTGCAAGGCCCTTGGGCGTTTGCTCCCGCCAGGTGTGGGGTTGGACTGGGGACCAGTGACACCAGCTATTGGGTTGAACTGTCCCCAGAAGACTTTGGGAGGCACATCCTGCAGTGCTCAGGGCTTACTCCTGGCTCTGTGCTCAGGGATCACTCCTAGTGGGACTCAGGGGGCCATATGGGGTGCGGGGGATCAAACCTGGGTCAGCTGCATTCCAGGCAAGCACCTTATCCATGGTGCTATCTTTTCTGTGCCCACTGTCCCCCCTGCCCAGCCCCCAGGAGACTCTAAATTTGGTCCCATGAGTAGGAATTCTGTGCCCTGCACAAGTTACCAACCCCTGCCATGATGCAGGGACCTGGGAGCAGAGGTGCCAACCAGAGGTGGGGAGAAGTCAACACACTTCGGGCACAGGTAGTCAGTGCAAAGTACACTTTATGTCCAGACTGGGAAACCGAAGGTCCTACACTCCTATCTTCCAGATGGCTCAGCAAGTGCACTCAAAGCTGGACTTAGCTCCCCCCAGCAGTTTCCCACCCTCTCCGCTGGGCCATGAACGTCGCTGCTGCTTCTGGCACTGTAGCACTTTCCAGCTTGTTTTTTCCGGCCCCAGATCACCCCCTCGGATTTTCTGAGGAGAAACTGACTGCCAAGGGCTGAGGGTGGCATCAGAGAGGTCTGGCATGTATCTGCCCCCCAACCCTACTGGGGGTCCCAGAGTCAGAATGTCAGCATGAAGAAGCAGCGTGGGACATTTTTGGTCTTTGGTAGGGGGAGATGGAGGCAGTGGCTCAGTGGGGTGTGGGGCAGCAGGGAGGAAGGCCCGGAAAGCCCTGTGCAAACACAGCCTGGGCCATGCATCCCTCCCAGCCTGGCCCCTGCGGGAGTTCAGGCCCCGCCCCGGCCCCTGCACACAACCTACACACACATTTCCTCTTCTGGCCTCTGGTGTAGACTCCTCCCCCTCTCCCCCAAGGTCAGTTTTTAGGAAAATTTTCTGTCACAATGGCAAGTACTATATAGCGCTGTGTCAAAGGGGAGGGGACAGGAGGAGGGTCACCAGGCTTGAGTCCACCTGTTGTTGTCTGACTCTGCTCCTGGGACACAGAAGGGACTGTGGACATTGCCCTTTAACCCCCTTCCATACTCACACCTACCAGCCCCAGAAATGCTCACGATCTGACTCTGCCTAACCCATCAAAAAGAGGAGTCAAGGGCCAAAGAGATAGTACGATTGGTAAGGTATTGGCCTTGCATATGACTGACCTGGGTTCTATCCCTGGCACCCCATATATCCCACCGAAACGCCCAGCCCCGCCAGGAGTGGGGTCCAGAAACCAATCAGAACAAACAACAGAAAATAGGTGTCATTCCCAGTTATCTTCCTTTCAGTCATTCCTGCATTTTTGGATTCATGACCAAGCCATATTTTTTTAAAATTTATTTATTTATTTATTTATTTATTTGCTTTTTGGTTCACACCTGGGAATGCACAGAATTACTCCTGGTTCATGCACTCAGAAATTACTCCTGGTGGTGCTTGGGGGACCATATGGGATGCTGGGAATCAAACCTGGGCCTGTGCTTGCAAGGCAAATGCCTTACCCACTGTACTATCACTCCAGTCCCGACTAAGCCACATTTTTAATGTATAATGTTCTAGTAGGCAAGTTTCTTAAAAAAGTAACAGAAGTAGGCGAAATGAATCAACAATATTTTATGTGATTCACTATAGTTAACATGTTTCTTTTTATTTATTCATTTGGAAAGGGGAGGGCTGCCCTGGCTACTCCAGAGTACTGCCAGGGGGGCTCCAGTACTTTGTCCATCTGTTTGGATTGAGGATTCAGTGCTCTGTTTGGCACTTGGCCCCTGCTCCAGTACAGGGGTGCAGGGGCCCACTAGGGCTCTACCAGTGATGCTTGGGGTGGGGGGGCATAAGTGCTGGGGATCAGACTTGGGCCCTCCACATGTGAAGCCTGTGCTCCAGCCCCTTGACCTACCTCTGTGGCCTTCCAACATATTTCAACACGTGATCGGTATTAAAATCTATCAAGGGAACATTTTGCCTTGTTTTCATCGGAAGCCTGACTCCTGTGTGCATTTTCCAGTGACAGCACATGTCTGTTGGCAGTAGCTGCCTTTCAGGTTCTCACCAGCCCTAGCGGCTGGGGGCCACTACAGTGGACAGTGCAGATGTCGCCTCTTTGATCCCGACTCTTCAGCTCCCAGCTGTGTGGCCCTGTGCCTTTCTCCTTTCCAGCTCCCTGGGCTGTGCGAGTGAATGAGACGTCTCGTAGCCGCTGGGGCCAGGTCAGCCTCCTTGGAGCACACCACAGATGTCAGTGGCCTTCTCGCCTCTGCTCCAGCTGTGCCCTGCACGCAGCCCTTCCATGCCGCTTTGAGACAGACCCTTTCAGGACGCCTTTGCGAACGCCTCTCTTCTCCACCAGCGCAGGTCTCTGTCCTGGGAACTCAGTAGGTTCCCCTCTGCCCAGTGTTCCCAGCGCCACCCTGCGATCTAGCTAATTAGGGTTCTCCTCCTCCCCATGAGAACCCCCGAGGGCAGCAGGCCTCAGAAGCAGGGGAGCCAGGCGCTGGCACTTGCTTTTTCTCTCTGGGCGTTGCTGCGTTTGAATGGAACTGAAGTAGAGTAGAGCCTGCCTCCAAATCCTTCACTCCGTCTTCTTCTTGTGATTGCCCACAATCACAGGGGAATGCAGGCCTGACACAGGGTCACACAGCAGGGCAGGGCAGGGCAGAGCAGGGCAAGACCCCCCAGGACAGTGCTCCCATGGCCCTCTGCTTCTGGCCTGGAATCTTGGAGACCAATGGAAGGGCAAGTCCTTGGGCTGATAAGTCTCAGCTCCGTTCTACAGAATCAGTCTGGGCTCCCCTAGGGAGTGTGGGTGCTGATCCCAAGGTCCTTAACAGGCTGGCAGGCAGGTCAGGAGGAGGGAGGCCCTCAGGCTAGGGGCCTGGGTGTTCTCCCCCCACCCCCTTCTGGTACCAGAGTTGCCTCTGCCCCTGGGCTCTCATTCTTCCATCTGTGAACAGAAGCAGAGCCCAGGGTGTAGGAGGGAGCATTTTGCTTCTGGAACCAGGCCCAGCAAGCGGGAGCCGTCCGCGCCCTCTTCACAGTTGGTGAGTGACTATTTGAGAACTGAGATCCTTCTCCAACTTCTCTGGGGCACGTTCCCTTCCTGACATTTTTTTTTTTCCTTTTAGGACCCAACCCATGGCAGATGGGGTACTAGAAATTGGGTGGAGTTGGGGGGCAGGTGAGAGGCAGAGACTGCCCTGGGGAGTCATTTTCTGTCAAAGAAGCTGTGACTGGTCTCCATGGCAACTGCTCACTAACACAAATCCAGGAGAGATGGCACACAGGGACGCAGCCAGGGAAACAGGCTGGCAGGGATGGGGTGGGGGTGGGGGAGTCCCCGAACACCTGAGCTGGCTGCAGGAGAGGACTGCCTGGTCCAGTCTGCCCAGAGCTGACAGATGAGGCAACAGAGGCCTGAGGCCTTTTGCAGGGCGGCACGGGCAGGTAGAGGCCAAGTCAAGCCCCGCGTGCCGTAGCTGTCTCTGATGGGGCCCCTGTCCCCTTAGGTGGCCCTGCATGGGCACCGCCATGTCGGTACCCGCTGCGGTCTGCAGGGTGGGGTATCCCAGGCCTGCATTCCAGAATGCTTGTCTGGCAGGACAGCACCCAGCCGTGCCGTGGGGCAGTGGGACGCCCGGGCCTTGTGACTAACCCCAGCGGCTGTTTCGGGGCCTCTTCCTCCTCGGTCCCATCCAGCCTCTCTGCCAGCACCTCCCCTGGGCTGCTGATCTGCCAGGGCCTTGGAATGTGCTGCCTCGGTCTGGGAACCAGGGCCAGGTCCTGCCCCAACCTGTGCCTTAGTTTCCCATTTTATGAGTAGGGCAGGACGGCTGCAAGGCTGCAGCTGCTCAGAGAGGAGGAGTTCCACGCTCCTTCCCAAGATAGGAGGTGGCTTCAGTCTTTGCCAGGAGGAGTCTGGGGTCAGGGAGACTTCGTGGATACTGGTCTGATCCCCAGAAACCTGGGGCTCACCTCCCTACTGGGCCCTGACCTGCTTCAGGACTCAAACTTCCCGCACCTGACTTTGCCAGACTTGCGGTGAGACCTAAAGCTGATCATGACCCTCTATGACCCTGAATCCATGACGGACCATCTTGTCCTTCTCTTTTTGTGGCCAGAATCTTGCTCTCAAGAGTAGGGGGACGCTTGGCCCCAGGAACTCAAGTGGCCCATCTCTGCCTCTCACTGTTTTCCTCCCCAGAATAAGCAGGTGTTTTGTCCAGGAGCTACAGCAGCCTGGGTCACAGTGGTGACCCTGTCACCCTTCCAGAAAGTTCTTCCCCGACACTATGGGCCAAGCCAGGCACCTAACTCCTGACTTCCAGCAGCACTCTGCTCCACGTCCATCCCTCTGCCCCCCTCACCTGCAGGGTGGCTGCCTCCCACAGCCTCCAGAAGCTGATCTGGCACCGTGTTGTGGTCCCAGCAGGTGTGGTGGGGGACCGGGGAGTCACCCCAGGCTTGCTGACTGGGGTTACAGAGTTGGGTTGATTCAAACCTGCCGGCCCCCAAGGCAAGAAAAGATATTGGTGCGTTTGGACAACCCGAGGACCAGGCTCCTGTGGCTGGGACCGGGCCTTCTCCTGCCAGGGTCCGAGCAGGGACACAATGCGCTATGGCCTTGTACCTCCCGGAAAGAAGTGGGAAAGAGGAAAAGGGGCTGCCCCTATCTGCCCTGCCCACAGCCCTGGCAGCCAGGCCTCACTCCCCCTACCCCACCCCTCACCAACGCTGGGTACAGTAGCTTCTGTCCATTCAGGAGGTCACTGTGGTGGCTGGGCCTTGTCCCATCTGCATCTAGGGCACGGGAGGTGAAGGGCTGGTTTGGCTCCCACAGTGAGGCGATTCGAACCCAGTGCAGATGTGCTTTGGCCCAGCCTCTCCCAGTGTTGGGTGCTTGCTGGAAAGGGTGCTCAGGGAACATGGTCCAGGGTAGAGCACTGATATGAGAGCAAGAAATAAGCAGGACCAGTGTGCTAGTCCAGCCCCACACTCTCCACCCCTGCTCGCACACTCCCTTGCCTGAGACCCTCATGTCCCCCGTGAGGCCTGTACTCTCAAGCTTACATTTCCTGACAGGACCCCAGGGAGCATGGAGCTTCGGGAGGCTTCGTAGCTGCAGGGACAGTTTCTGGGGTGGACGGCTGGGGCGTCTCTGGCAGCCTCGTTGATGGGGCTGTTGTTTATTGGATGAGGTGGACATCACAGGCAGGCCAGAAGTCGGTAGCTGACCCAGCCCAGCTCCTACCACCTCTGCCCCTTCCGAGCCTCCGTTCCCCCTTGGAGAAGTGGGGACGGGAATCATTAGTCCACCAGCCACAGAACCACCCAGGAGAAGGCTGAGGTTCGTGATGGGCTTGAGCTACCCTATTCTGAGGTCTCTTATCTGTCCCTGCCCTCGCCCCCCACCTGCCCCTTATCCGGGTCTGAGACCACACAGACCACACCCTCTGAGCATCCTGATAAGGGTGTGGCCTATTGTCCCTAGGCCTGGTGGTCCTGGAAGCCTCTAAGATAGGATGGGGCTGGAGGCTGGGCTGGAAAAGGAGCGGCTGTTTCAAGCCCCCAAATTGCTAAGACCAAGTCGGTTCCAGGAAAACAGGCCCCAAATGATAGAGTAGAACCGCAGGACGGAGGCTCCAGTGCTGGGCCCCACCCACTCTGGGCTCGGTTCGGCGGGTGTGGGGGAGGGGAAAGGGGGGTGTCTGTGCTCTGAGGGAGGTTTCTCCCAAGGCTGGCGGGGCTGAGGGCTTAGGTTGAGGCTGTTTCTGTCTCCACTCGGGTGCTCCTCTGTGGGGAACCTCTGTGTGGGGCTGAGGTTTTGGGACTGGGGGGTCTTCACGCACGGTTCCTGGGAGACTACCCCAAAGCTATGCTGACATGAATGACCCAGAGGTACTGCAATATTGGGGGGTGGGGATGGCCCATGTAGAGCAAATGAAATTTGAGATTCTCAAAGGCGCCTCCCAGGGATCCCTGGGGCTGCTCCTGAGGGGCTCAGCTTGCCACTGTCATCACCACTGGGGTGCCCCTGTGGGCATTCAGGGGCAGGTGGCAGAGAGTGTGAGAGCAGGGTGCCCCCTCATGGGTTCTGGGCAGCGCCGGCAGTGTCGCCTGTGGTGTCCCGGCTTGGCCATGCAGAGTGAGGCCAGCGGAGCCAGGCCCCCAGGCCCCTGTAATTACTGGGGTGGGCACCGTGGCCCAGCGCTGCAGCGGCAGGAGGGAGACTTCCAGAATGTTCCAGCTCCGAGGTCTCCACAGGGGAGACCAGTGAAAGGGACCAAGTGGCAAGGCCTCTCTCTTCAGACAACCCCCCCAGGCCCCCAGCGTTGTTTCTGTGGCTGTGCTCTTGCCCTGAGGGAAGGAGGTGCCCCCCCTGCACCCCCGGGAACGGGGACCCCCCGGGAGTCAGTGCTTTTTTTTCTCTCATTGTGGATGGGTGTGTCCTGCCCCGCTAGTTAATGGTCATTGGTACCATTTAGGAACTGTGTTGGCTGCCCACACTCTGTGCCACACACCAGGTCAGGCAATTTTCATGGATTAACTCATTTTAATCCTCACAACAACTCTATAAAGCAGAATTTAAAAGTAAGGCTTTCCAGAGGGAGCTGGCACAGAGAGGATAAGTAATTTCCCTGAGGTCACATAGTGGGGAAGATGGAAAAGCCAACATTTGAACCCAGATGGTGTGGCTCTGAAGCCAGTGCTCTCGGAGACTCACCTCAGCTGCCCACTGCTCTGAGGGAGGCAGGTGAAGGCAGGAGGGGGGGAGGGTGAAGGCTGTGCTTGCAGGGATGAGTTCGAGTACCAGTTAGCCTATCCTAGCTGATGAGGTGTGAAAATGTGTGTGTGTCTATGTGTAAGTGAGTATATGAGTGAGTGTATAGTTGTGAATGTGTGTATGAGTGTGCATGTGTGAGTATGTGTTTGTATAGATGAGCATTTGTGTGAATATGCATCTGTGTGTGTCTGTGTGAGTGTGTGAGTATGTATGTATGTGGAGGGTTATGCCCCCAAGGATTGGGCTTCCTTTGTCACTGCATCTTTGAGATGACTTTGCAATAGCAACAGGTTGGCCGGGCTGGAGAGGTGAGAAGCCAGGGGTCCTACTCCAGGACCTAGAGCTGGCCAGTTGCCCAGGGACTGCCAAGGGCCCAGACGTGAGGGAGATGAGTGCAAGTTCCCTGTGACCTCCTGGCTGGGGAGATGGGAGTGCATGAGTGTGTGTGTGTACTTGTGAGTGTGTGTATGTGTGGTTGTATACATGAGTGTGTGTGTGTGTGTGTACATTTTTGTGCATTTCTGTCCAGCTCTGGGAGTGCCTCCCTGGTTGCATGCACCTTGAACCTAGAACTGCAGAGAACATCAGGGGAACTATTGGGCCCTGAAAGAGGGAGATAGTCATCTAGTCAGGGGAGATGGACGCCCCAGAATTAGGCATGGCTGCTGTCATGGGCACAGGGGCCTGAATGTCTTAGGGCCTGCCTCTCGGTCCTCTCAGAGGGCTGTCGGGTAGATCAGCGTCCAGGTCCTGAAGTCCAGGCTTCCTTTAGGTGGTGTGGGATCCTAAGTGTTAGTGGGTGCTGGGTTTGTGAGCTGCTTCGGGTCACATTCTCAGAGCTGTCGCTGCACGTGCTAAGTGCTCGGTGCATGCCGAAACACAGGCTTCTGTCTGTCCTCAGCCATGTCACTGAAATGGAGCATTGGTTTTAAAGAACTCATAGGTGATGCTGAGGTCCAGGGGTCCAGGCTGAGCAGTTGAGGCCAGAAAGTTGTTTATTCCTTGAGTCCCCAAACCATTTCTTGGTCTCTGGAGGCAGAAAAGGGTCCACGTTGAGGCCATTATCAGGGCTGCCTCCTTGCTGTCTGGCCTGGGGAGGTTCAGGAGACGGGGACCAGCCTATATAGCTGTCCAGGAATCCAAATGTATAGGAAACTGAGGGATGAGAGGGCCTGCAGTCTTGAGCCACCAAGAGATGGTGGGTTTCCAGGAGTGATGGACAAGGACATTGTTAGGACGGGAAGGGAACTTTCTCTCTCTCTCTCTCTCTCTCTCTCTCTCTCTCTCTGTCTTTCTCTCTCTCTCTAGCTTGCTCTCTCTCTCTCTTTTTAATATTCAAATATTGCTTCTATTTTTACAAACCTTATAGGGCTGGAGCAATAGCACAGTGGGTAGGGCGTTTACCTTGCATGCAGCCAACCCGGGTTTGATTTCTCCGCCCCTCTCGGAGAGCCTGGCAAGCTACCAAGAGTATCCGCCCACACAGCAGAGCCTGGCAGGCTACCCGTGGCATACCCAATATGCCAAAAACAGTAACAAGTCTCATAATGGAGACGTTACTGGTGCCCGCTCCAGCAACTTGATGAGCAATGGGATGACAGTGACAGTGACAGCAAAATTTAACATGAGGTTGTGAATTTCCAATATCTTTTTGTTGTCATTTTATTATTATTTAATTGTATTGAATCACCAGGAGATACACAATTACAAAGCTGTTCATGACAGGTTTCTGTCATACCATGTCCCGACACCCATCCTTGGGGAAGAGAACTTTAAGAACTTCGAGAGGTGGGGCCGGAGCGATAGCACAGCGGGTAGGGCGTTTGCCTTGCATGCGGCCGACCCGGGTTCGATCCCCAGCATCCCATATGGTCCCCCAAGCACCGCCAGGAGTAATTCCTGAGTGCAAAGCCAGGAGTAACCCCTGAGCATCGCTGGGTGTGACCCAAAAAGCAAAAAAAAAAAAAAAAAAAAGAACTTCCGGAGGGAGGTGAATGAGGGTGCGCAGTGAGTAGGCTGATGTGCAGGACAGAGGAGCAAGAAGGATGCTGGGCCTGGCCAGGGATGGAGTCAGTTGGATCCCTGTGGAGCAGGAGGGACTTTGGCCTGAAACAGGGCAGTGTTGGCCTTGGGAAAGAGGGGAGCATCCAGGGGTTTGGAAGAGGTGCCCCTGGGAGGGCGGGTGAGAGGATCCAGGTGCCCCATTTAGGGTGTGCTCTTAGCTCAGAGAGGGGAGCCCAGGAACCAGATGTCGAGAAGCCGCCTGGATTGGAGGCCGGGGGCTGCCCCTGGGACAGGAGCCCCCTATGGCCTGCCCCGGGGGCTGGTGGAATAGGCTTTGCTGGGGCTGTAGGAGGCTGCTCCTGGGCGCAAGGCCCATCCTGTGACCCACCAAACCTCAGCCTCCAGGAAAGAGGCTAAAAATAAGGTTGTGGTGAAGGAGGAAGGGGGTGTGCAGGCCCAGGCCAGCCTGGAGCACAGAGGAAAAACTGAAACAACTGGCCAGCGGCTGTGACACATGCTTCCCGCCAGGCTTGTGGAGACCGCCCCCCCTACACACACACCAACCCCCGCCCCCCCCCCATGGTCCTGGTTCTTTTGGCCCAGGAGAGAGAAAACAAGCTGGAAGCTCAGAAAGGGACGGCCGGAGGGCCCACTGACCCACATGAGCTCCGGCTTCCTGCAGGGCTCTCTCTGTCCTTAGCGCTCAGGTCTTGGGCCTGTCTCTAGGGGGTGCCGGGTGGAAGCAGCCAAAGCATATGTCTTGGCGTGCGGAGGGTCCAGGAGTTCCCAGGGACCCTAGATGCACATCTGGATGTAGAGAAATGTTGCCTCCTTTACCAACTGCCATAGAGGAAGACAAGGGAGACTTCCCGGAGGCAGCAGTAAACATGGGACCTTGAAATTGTGCGAATGGGAGTGTGTCCAGTCACATAGACTATGGGCCTTGGGGAGGAAGCAAGGGTGTTGTGATTTTCTCGGGACAACATTTTATCTGTCGCCCCCCAAACCCCAGCCCGAGTGTGACTGTTACCTGTGTGTGGAAGGGGACCTGCTGTGTAGATCAAATGGGAGTGTTATCTACTGTCTCCTGACTCCCCATCTTTCTCCTACCCACTTTCTAAATAGTGACCTTCCTGGATTCTGGAGATGACTGGCCATAGCCCTGGCTTCAGGGACCACACGGACACACCCCACTGACTTCCTTCCTCACTGTGGGCTGGGAACATGTGCCACTTGGAGGCAGTGAGGCAGGAGACAGCTTTGGTTCGGACAGTGCGCCTGGTTTTACATCTCACCTCTGATGCCTGTGTTCTATGTGACCAGTTATCTTGGGGCCCTGGTTTCCTCATCTTTGAAATGGGCACGAGAGTAATTCCAGCCTGTGTGGAACAGACCCTGGGAGCTAGCCGGGTTTTAGCTCTGGGCCATAGCACGCCTGAGTTCGTAGTCATGTTCCTAGGTGTCTCTCCGGTGGGACTAACTCCTCCTAGTTGACAGTGCTGAAACAAGGAGAGACAAGCAGAGAGTCTAGCTTATGCAGGAGGTGGGAGGTCTCCCCAGAGGAGGGGGCATCTGAACTCGTCTTGAAAGAGTGGTAGGACTTAGCACCCCGATCAAAGAGAGGTGCCAGGGAGAAAAAAGGAAATGTGTGCAGTTGTGGGGGAGGGGCATGAGTAGTATGGGGGGCACTGGAACGTGTGCTGGAGGGATGGTGTTCAGAGACATGTGGCTAGAGATGGGGGCCAGGGCCAAATATGCAGCCTCAAGGCCTAGTAAGGGCCTGAGCCCTCCCCTGAATAGTGGAGGCACAGGGCCAGAAGGGGCACAGAAGCCTCAGCCCACGGTGGGGAAGGGCAGTGGGGCTGGGAAGGACCATGAGTGACCAACTGGGCCACCTGCACGTCTAGAGGGAGGTCTGGCCCCAGATGCCAGGTGGGCGTACCTCGGAGGGCCCACTTGGTGACCTCCTCATCTGCCAGCCCAGGATGGATCCCTGGCTTCTGCCTCCATGGGAAGGCTCGGCCCGCCTAGGTTATTAAGTCATTAACTGGGCCGCACACAGCCTCTTCATTACGGGTAATTATGGTGAATCCTCTCTGGGCATCAACGAGGGGAGCCAGCTTCTCCGGCTGTCAGGCTGCTGGGACACCAGCCCTGCCTGATCCTGCACCCCAACAGTGGTTCCCCATCTCAGGCTATCCCAGGAGGAGCCGTGAGATACCCAGGTCCCCCTCCTGTGGCCCCAGCCCCAGCCCAGATGGGACTGTGTTCACTTGGATGTGCCACGTTTGCCTTGTGCGCTTTGGAGCACGTGGCTTAACTTGCTGTGCCTCAGTCTTCCTATCTGCCCAGCGGGCTGGAGGATGGGTGCTCTAAAGCTGCATGAGGTCTGCTTGGGGAGACACTGATGCCCAGAGGGCCCTGCCATCACCCTGTTAACTGCTTGCTGCAGCCCCCAAGGCTGTGCAGGCCCCTGCCTCTGTACCCTGTCTCCCCACCTAGGCCTGTCGCCTCCTCCTTTCCCCCACTCTTAGAGCCAAGGTTGGTGAAACGGTCAGGGGGCTCCTGCCTGCCTGTGGCCTCAAAGATAAGCAGAGTGTTGGGGGGGCGGGGGGAGTACTGCGCGTGCTTCCTCATAAGCCTGGTATAGAGCACCAGGCTGTGAGGGGGCCCCTCCAGTCTGTTTCCAGAGCAGAACCCTCAGGGGAGGAGCACGGTGGCTGGGACTCGAGGGGCAGCAGGCTGGCTCATCAGGGGGCTCAGTCCCCTTCTCCTGGCTCCCAGCCTGCCTCTCTCTGCATCTCAACTCCTGTGGCCACAAGCTGGGGATCCAGGAGGCTAGAAGTTGGGCATGCGTGTCTGGGAGGGTGCGTGGGTCTGTGCATGCGAGTGGGGGTGCCCGCCATGCTCCTCTGCTCTCTCCGTCCTCAGAGGCAGAGCTGCTGCTCCCTGGGTCTCCCCTGAGGGCAGGACCACATCTGGGACCAGGCCTCAGAGGGGCGAGAGGTCCGGATTGGCAGAGGGGATGGCAGCGGAGTGGCATTGGAGGAGTGTTAAGCCGTGCCGGGTGGATGAGAGGCCCTGGATTCCTCCATCAGAATGTCCTGGCGTCCAGGATGCTCATAGAGACCCGGGCACAGGATGTAAATATGGCCCGTAAAGTCCCGATGGCCAGGCGAAGCTGGGAGGGCTGTGTGTGTCTTTCGGTGGGCTCTTGCTCAGCCCCAGGAGAGGGATGGCTGGACCGGAAGCCAGCAGTGGCTGGGGATTCGGGGTGCCCAGGTGGCTGCATCACTGGTAAGCCCTCTCTGTCTCCCCTCCCAGGCGTCCTTCTGGACATCCAGCAGCACTTCGGGGTGAAGGACCGAGGCGCCGGCTTGCTGCAGTCAGGTGAGACCTCCCGTCGCCAGCATCCTCTCCCTGGCAGCTCATTTCTCTAGGAGCCTCTTCCCTGTCCCCCACTCTCTGGGCCGGGCATCGAAACCCACTGCTGGGTCGGAGACAGTACAGGGGTTAAGGCACTTATTTTATATGCAGATGACCCCCACTTTGATCCCCGGAACCACATATGGCCCCTTGATCACTACCTGGAATGACCCCTGAGTCAGAAGTCAGCCCTGAACGTCTCTGGATGTGACCCGACACCCCGCCCCCAAACCCACTGCTGCCTCACTGGGCCTCGCTCCTCCAGGTCTCAGCTTATTTTCTTCTAAAACAAATTTACCTGTGGGGATGGAGGGATTCTGGGCATGTCTGAGGGGTCCTGGACCTCCAGGAGCCTCAATCAGTGGTCCGGGGTCCATCTTGCAGTTGGTGAAGGGAATAGCCTGGGCCAGGAAGAAGGGTGATGCAAACAAAGTCTTGGGGACCCTGTTGTCTCCTGTCCACCCCAAGATTCCATTGCTGCACCCTGGAGGCCTCTCTTAGCTCTCAGAGCAGGACATCGCCCCATGTCAGCCCGGAGCAGGTCCAGAACTCAGGGCCAGGACTGAGAACCGAGTGTGGGGTATAGAGTGGGACCCGTGGTCAGTCGCTCCGGAGGGGCAGGCTCGAGTGCCTCTGGGCCAGAACGGGGTGGCAGGAGAGCACTCTCCCCAGCCAGGCCCCTGCCCCGGGCACCCTGACTCCTTGTCCTGTCCTCCTTGACCATTGACCCCTGGCCTTGGCCCTCTTGGCTGTGCCCTTAGTCGGATGCTCAGTTTCAGTCAGAGGCAGAGCCAATGCTGCACTCTCGGCCCCCACCTTGCTTTGTGGTGGTCTTTCTTGGGCTCAGCAAGGCCATCGAAGTATGGGAGAAAGCCCACGGTCGGCATTGCAGACAGTGAACCTGGCCCTGCCCCCCACTCCCCTCATTCTGCTCTCCTGGGAGAGGGGGAGGAGCAAGCTGGCTCTGTCCAGGAACCTGCCTGACCTGTGCGGGTGGCATTCCAGCGTACAGCCTGCCTGCGAGGCTCGAGGCTCGTACCTGCCCCTGGCCCTTCACCAGGCCCAGCTGCGGCCTCACTTCCCACCTCGGTTGGCTCAGAGGGGGTGTGAGAGCCCCAGGGCTGAGTCCTGGTCAATGAGAGCTGCCAGCAAGGACAGGAGCCAGGCTGTGGCCCAGCGCCTTCTGAGAGTGTCCAGACCCCTGCATCCCCCCCAGAGCACGAACGCCCCTCTAGCTCTCCCCTCCTCAGAGGCCTCCTGGGCTGGGCCCGAGCAGTCAGCCTGCCCCCACGCCCCAGGCCTCTCCGGCCTTCTGGACTCTGCACCCACAGTGGCTGCACTTACAGCCAGAGCAGAGCTGAACACAGATGGACGATGGGAGGGGGGCGGCTGTGCGAAGGGCAGGAGGGAGCCAGTGGCCCAGCCCCCACTCCACAGGGACCCAAGGGACATCAGCCCTTCCTGCCAACTGGCCCAGGGAGTGCGGCTCTGCAGCCCCTCCTTCTCCCCATCCAGTGAGCGCACTACGGGCTAGGCCAGGCCAGCGACTCCCAGGGATGCTGCAGCTCCTTGCTCAGTCACCCCCTGGGCAGCCTTCATGGCTAGGAAAGACCCCTGCAATGTCTCAGCCGTCCTGTTTGATACTGCCCCCTCCACTCCCCCGCGGCCCCTCCAACTTCACTGTCCGGGTGAGGAGACAGAGGGCAGAGGGGCAAGGGGGCAGCCTAGCCTTCTGGAAAGTGCATGGCCTGGACACCCTGTAGATGCCGGTGCTGATGCTGGTCCCAGAGCTGGGAGGCTGCGGCTGGCACTCGCCGCACAGGGGCTTCTCGCCCGGGTACCTGTTCCTAGTGCTCGAAGACCACCCCCGCTCTTCGCCTCTCGTGGCCTCTCAGCATGGCTGGCTCAGCTCTGCAGCACAGCATCCTGGCCCCTTCGGCCAGATGAGCCAACCAGCCAGCAGAGTTCGGCCAGGATGTGACTCAGTGGGCAACCAGGCAAATCACCTAATTGGCCTGGGCCCCAGGCACCTGTCTCTTCCCCAAGCCCCGATAAGGTCTAAGCCGGGTGGAGGGCGCCAGCCAGGTGTTGGTGCTTGCCCAGATCAAAGGGCCAGGGCTGAGAGCCCGGTTGCCTGCTTATTTGCGGGCACCAGGGGCGGTGGGCTGGGAGACAGGGTGGGGGGTGGCTGAGGGTTGGGCCTGGGCCTGCCCTGCTCTTTCCTCTTAGGACCAGAACATGAAGCTGGGGGAGAGAGAGCTTTCAGAAGTCCCTTGCAGACTGCTGGGCTCCCAGCTGGACTCTGAGAGGCCTGACCTTGCCCGCTGAGAGCCCAGAGCAGTTTACAGGTCCAGGGGAATCAGGAACCCTGTAGCCTGCACCTCAGTGGACAGCCATCGCTGACCCCACTGCTAGTTTGTCTCTGTCTGGGCCCCACCAGGCTCCTTCCACCTGCAGGAACAGAGGCTGTCGCCTTCCCAGCCTGGCGGGAGGTAGGGGGCCGAGTGCAGCTCTTGTGTCCCTCATCCTGTCTGGTGGCAGGTGGAGATGATCTCCCCAAAGAGGGGGCATTTGGATGGGATTTCAAAAGGGTGAGTTAGAGTTTGATGGGGGGAAGGGAGTTAGATAGAAGTTGCCCTTCCCCCTCTTACTGGATAAAATGTGCCATGAAAGGACTTAAATTATATAGCTGAGCATGAAAGCTCAAGCTTGCAGGGTAATTTCCAGGTGCCAGAAGCAAAGAGTTGAACTAAGCACCTGCATCAGGAGCTGATAGTGAAACCAAGCGGTTCAATGTTCCAGGACCGGTATATGTCTTAGAAGTTTGCCACAGAGGTTTTTGGCAAGGCAGAGGATATACCCTGTGGTGCTCTAGGGACCCTGTGTGGCTGGGGCTGGAATCTGGGGATCCTGTCTGCAAATCACGTACTCCAGCCCTTTGAGCCATCTCCCTGGCCCTCACTATCATGTTTTTAATGTAAACAGTTTTTTTTAAAATCGTGAAAAAATTGTAAACACATAGCAAGTGGAGCAAGACTAGTACAACAGCTTTTCATGTAGCTGCCGCCCACATTTATCAAAACATCAGTCATGCGGTCCGGGTTCCAGGTGCGAAGGATTCTTTGCTCCCAGGACTGGGCAGAGCGGGCCGGGTTCTAGTGTCATGTGGATGATTCATTCCTGCCCGGATCCAGGATGAGCTCCTACTTCTAAACTCTGTGCCCCAGACTGGAGGCCAGTCAGTGTTGGGGGCAGAATTTATTAATGGACTCTCTTTCCTGGCTTTATGCAGGTAGCCTGTTCAGGTTCCTCTTCTATCCAGGCAACATCCCCCCCACACACACACACACCCCAGTTCTTCCGTAGGAGGTCTTTGTCTTCAGGTACCCCAGCAGCAGCAAGTCGAAAACTGCTCCTTGGGCAAACCTTCTTTTTTTTTTTTTTTTTTGCTGTTTTGTGTCATACCCGGCAATGCACAGGGGTCATTCCTGGCTCATGCACTCAGGAATTACCCTTGGCGGTGCTCAGGGGACTATATGGGATGCTGGGATTCGAACCCGGGTCGGCTGCGTGCAAGGCAAACACCCTACCCGCTGTGCTATCACTCCAGCCCCAAACCTTCTTGACCCAGAGCCTGCACAGGACACAGGGGACAGTTCCCACTGAAGACAGGGTCATACTCGTAAGCAGCCGCAGCACTAGGAAGCCTGCCCGGAGAGCTCCAGGGAATAGACCCGTCTTAAAGGGATTAGCATCAGTCATACTTAATTTCCAAAGCTCTGCAGGAAAGGGTGGGACTAAGGAGACAGGAAGAGCAGAGTATTCGAAAAATAACAGATGGCTCAGGGCCTAGAGTGCATGGTCTGTATGCAGAGTCCCTATGCTCCCTGAGCCAGGAGTAGCCCTAGAGCACCGCTGAGTACGGCCCCACAACCAAGCCCAAATAAGTGCTAAAGGCAAAATGCCCCCAAAACAAAACAGAGAAGAAAGACATAAGTTCCAAATTCAAGAAGCGAAAAGCAAGTGTTAAGAATTCCCAGTGTAATTTTGGATGAGCTTAATTGGACTGGACCCTGTGGAAGAGAAGAGAAGCAAACTAGAAGATGGATTAGGGCAATGAGCTGGAATGCAGCTCAGGGGATGGCAGGGGGAGTGCAGGCGGGGGTCCCACAGCTGGGTGCAGGTGCAGAGAGAGGAGGAAGGGCTGGAAGCAGGCAGGGCTGCCTGGAGAGGGCAGCGGCTCGGCCCCGGGCCCGGGCAGCTGGAGGCCTCTGGAGCAGGCAAGCCCTTAGTCGGAACAGAGAGTGAGAATGAATGAAGCTCAGGGCTGGGGTTCCTGGGATCACGAGGAAGGGGGCTGCTGGGGAGCAGGAGGAGAACAGAGGAAGAGCCAGCTCAGACCGAAACCAGACAGCGCCTTTGCTTTGGGCCAAATGGCTTTCTGACCTCCGCCAGCCTGGCAATAGCCTCCTACTTGGCCAAGTCTGGGGTTCTAATGGCCTCCCTGTCAGACTTCCTGAGGCTCACGGAGCCCACCCATGGCTCCTCCTCTGAGCGGGGCCTGAAGGAGGACCCGAAGGAGGTCTGCGGGAAGTTAGTCAGAGTGGGGGCTCCCAGGCACTTAGGGGACCTGTCTTGCTTTTCGCACATCATCTGTGCCACCTGGATTGCCATCCTCACCCTGGGGCAGGGAGGGCACTCAGACAGCGCCGGAGTAGCCCCTTAGCCATAGGATGTGAGGCATGGCTGGTCTCCCAATAACAGTCTCCCAGATCTGGATTTCAAAAATGCAGCTTTAGGTGGGCCTGGGCCAGGGTGGGACCACAGTGTGGGAGTCCAGAGCCCCCGGCTCATACTTCACCACCCCTGCTCCAGAAATACCCTAGAATCTCAGCAGAAGAGGCCCTCCAGGCAGTGGCATCCTGGGGACACAGACTCCTCAGTGGGGTTGTTCTGATTTTTTTTTTTTTTGGCTTTTTGGGTATACCCAGTGATGCTCAGAGGTTACTCCCGGCTCTGCACTCAGGAATCACTCCTGGCGGTGCTCAGGGGACCATATGGGATGCTGGGAATTGAACCCGGGTCAGCCGTGTGCAAGGCTATCGCTCCAGCCCCCAAGGGGATTGTTCTGGAAGCTTATGGGTGCTTCTCTGTGGTCCAGCACTCAAAGCCTGAACACGTGAGAAGGGCTGTGCTGTCAGATGAACTCTCAGCCTGGCACGGAGGGCGTTTTGCTGCCCTGCCGAGGTGGGGGTGAGCCTGGCCCTCAGCACCCACCCTGCCCTCTCACCATTGTCCCAGGCTGTGGGCGCAGCCCACGTGAACCCAGTGAGGGATCCCCACTCTCAGCCACAGGATGTCCTCGTGCAGAGCT
Source organism: Sorex araneus (assembly GCF_027595985.1). Classification (NCBI taxonomy): domain Eukaryota; kingdom Metazoa; phylum Chordata; class Mammalia; order Eulipotyphla; family Soricidae; genus Sorex; species Sorex araneus. The sequence goes on along the minus strand of NC_073304.1, from coordinate 189,277,102 downwards.
GCTGGGAAGGCCACCCCTAAATTAGGGGCGGGACAGCCTGTTGGCCCAGAAAGCTCCCCTCCTGCAAACAAAGACCGTGCAGGGGGGCAGGGCGGGCCAGGGAAGCTTCCAGCAGGCCTGCTGTTATTCCCAGCAGAGCGGCCTGCTGACCCCATCAGCTTCTCACTCCCCATCTGGGGCAAGGGGCACATGTCCAGGCCCGCCTGTGCTGCCTGTTCTACTAGGGACATTCTCCCCATTCCTCCCCTGACGGGACACAGGCCACCCCGCGGGTCAGGGGAGGGCCTCTCTTGTCGGGTCTGAGCCCAGGGGAGGGCAGAGATGAGTTCCTGAGCCCCCCTCCCACCCGGGATGCCCTTATCCCCAGTGAGGGACGTTGAGGTCTGGGTGTCCCCGCCTGTACCATCTCTGGCATGTTTCTCTGGCCCTCAGTGGTCCCAGCTGTGCCATGGACATGGTGGATCCTTGGGGCCCCTCAGCTGCTGAGACCTGGGGGTGAGATAGGGATGGGGGTACTAGGGACAGGGTGTGCCCGGATGCCTCTCCTGTCCCATTGAGCCAGCAGGAAGCCAGGGAAGCCAAGCCGGGAGGCACTGCCTTCTTGCCTTGTTGCAGGCAGGACTGGGGATGGGTCTGGGACCGCCCAGGCCTGGCACACCCCCTCAGCACCCCTTCCTCCCTCGGCCAGTGAGGGTTCCAGTGTTCCCTTTAAAGGGAGGACGGTAGAGCTCTCCACCTCTAACTCTAAGCTGAACTTCTTAGTGCCTTTCCTCTCGCCTCGCCTCCGGCTCACCCTCCTGAAGCTCATACCCTCGGAAACTCCTCAGGCGCGGGGATCATCCACTGGATCTTCCCCCTTCCCTCTCTGATGGTCTGTGATGTGAGTCAGAACACAGATTCTGGAGTCAGACAAATTGGGGCTTAAATTCTGCTGCCGCCACACAAACCGTGTGACATGATTTCAGCTACTCTCCTCCTCCGTCAGATGGAGATAAGAGGGAGCATCGGATGAGATCATCTGAGCTTAGGTCAGGGCATGTCCCGGGGGCCTGACCGTCCTAGCTGCTCCATAAGTGCTACCTGTGGGGGTCCCCAGCGGAAAGCAAAGGGCCTTGTTAATTATTACACAGTATTGCTTATAAGATTCATAATTTGTATTTGAGTGCCTAAACGTGTGTTCCAGTGTTCTCATCAGGGCGGACTCTCAAAGAACGCCTCTGGACTCCCTGCCTCATGAACCCTCCTCTTCATCGTGCAGCATATGGCCCTCTCCTGCTGCCATTTTAGCCCCCAGTGTTAACTTTTTCGTTTGTTTTAAGGGCACACCTGGTGCTGTTCAGGTGCTATTTCTGCTGTGTTGTGTGGGGGTTATTCTTGGTGGTGCTCGAGGAACCATGTGGTGCCAGGTATTAAACCTGGCCCTCTGGCATGCAAAACCCACCCCTCCATCCTGATCTGTCTTAGCTCTTTATTTATTCATTCATTCTTCATTCCTTTTTTGGCCCCAAAGAGTGCTCAAGAGGGTTGGGGGCTCCACCTGGGGGATTCTCAGTCAGCCAGGCCAGTGGCTCAATGTGAGAGTCCTGCAGTTCCAGGGACCACCCTGGGCCTCTCCAGTGACACTCAGAGGCCTTTAGGCCAGAAGGAGCTTAGTAGCTCCCAAGGCTGCATCAGATGATGCTCAGGGGACCATGTGGTGCCGGAGATCAACCTGGGACAGGCTGCATGCGAGGCAACACCCCTGTACTGCTTCTCTGGCTCTCCAATCCTCCCTTGTGGCCGGGAGCCCACGCGTGGGTCATGCCCCCTGGCTGGGCCCTAACCATGCCCCCCCAACTCTTTCAGCTCACTCTCCACCCTGCCCAGCCAGCACCCGGGAGCAATTCCTCCTCCGTGCTCCTAACGTGTGCCAGCCCCGAGGCTCCCGAGCTGATCCCAGGCCACCTCGGGAAACAGGCCCAGCAGGAAAAATTATTTTTTCTGTATAAGAGGAAATAATTTCTGCCTTGACTAATCTAAGCAAGGGCCCGTGAGGACGGGGGCGGCCCACTCGGGGCAGGGTGCGGTCCTGAGCACCTCACCGGCATTATCTCACCCAGGGCTGGGAGCAACTCACCGGGGAGTCGCTATTTTTATCTTCCTTTTACAGATGAGGAAGTTGCTGTGTGTGGCAGCTGGCCCAGACCCGCCCCGAGAGTCGATTGTTACATTTTCAGGAATTGTGTGAGCTAGTTGTTAAACGCCACCTCTGTGGAACATGAAATGATATAAATTTACAGCTTACATTGGAAACAAAAATACACGCTCACAATCCCTCACTTCCTCATCACTTCATTACTGTTCCCCGTTGGCTCTGTGCTAAGGTGGTTCGCGGTGGAGACGTGCCCGCCTGCGCCCAGGCTTCATGGGTGGCACTGTGAGTGGGGTAGGGAGAACTTGGGTGCGGTGGGAGCACATCCACCAGGAGAACTGACAGACTCAACTCCCACCTCGGGGCTTCCTGTCCCTTTTTCGGGGAGCCACGTGCTGCAGCAGGCAGGCAGCACCCTGCTGGGCTGAAGGCCAGAGAGGTTGAGTGCATGAGGAGGGCACAGGGCTGAGTCCGTCCCACCCAGCATCACCTCTCTGCTGCCCCTGTCCCGCGGCGTGGGGGTGAACAGGGTCCCCCCCCACCCACAGGCCCGCTCACCATCGCCATCACACACCTCCAGCCCAGCCCACCCCTGCCGTCCCTCCAGCCTCTCTTCCCTCCCTCCCTCCCTTTCTCCATCCCTCCCTCCCTCCCTCTGTCTCTCTCTCTCTCTCTCTCCCTCTCCTTTCAGGAGGCAGCTGAGCCCTTCCACACACAGCCTGGCGGGCAGAGGCCAGCCAGCGGGTCACCTGGCCTGTCCAGCCCTGGCCTTTGTCTGGCCATCTGCCTGTCAGCTGTGACACTGTGCTCCGGCGGGAGAAGCTGGATGCTTTGCTGAGAGGCCCTGAGCCTGCCCTGCCTGGCTGGGCCTCCAAGGCCCTGTGTCAGGCAGTGGTGCCCTCCGGAGACCTGATTCTGCCCTGGCCTGGAAGAATCGACAAGTCGAGTCACCTTTGCAACTCATCCTCCTGTTGTTTTTGTTTTTTTTTTCCTCACTCATGGGAGCCACAGTCCTCATAGTGGCCGCCGACTGAGCCTGCGTCACCCTCCCCCTCTATTCCTGTCACTGGGCCTCAATGGCTTGTTCTCAGATATGCTGCCCCAGGCCCTTTGCACTGGCTGGTCTTGCCTCTCAGTACTGCAGGGTTTGATTCCTTACCTGCTCCCCTTCAACGTCATCCCCTGACCCTTCTGTTTAAAATTAGGACCATTTGATCTCTTCATAGGGCGACTTCCTGTCTCTGGTTTCCGCCTGCCTTAGTATGCATCATCCTCTGACATGCTATGTACTTTGTCTTCTATTTCCTTGTCTGTGTCACCTCATTGGAATGAAATCTCTAAGAGGGCAGGAATTTTCACTTGCTGAAAGGGTGGATGAATGGATGCGTGAATCAATGACCCCAACAGCAGCAGTGTTCCCCAAGGCCAACTGAGCCTCTGCAGCCTCCTCAGAACGAGTCTCAGTGTGTGAGGGGGGCTTGACCCAGCTCTGCCCTGACTTGCTGTGTGGCCTGGGGAGGGTTCCTTCCCCCTCTAGGCCTCTCTTGCAAGATCCTCTTTTAAGACACAGGTGTGAGGGGGTGGGATTTGGGCCACGCTCTGCAGTGATAAGGGCTTATGCCTGGCTCTGTGCTCAGGGATCACTTCTGGTGGTGCTCAGGGCTGAACCGGGATCGGCTGTGAGCAGGGCAAGCGCCTCGCCCCCTGAACTCTCTGCCCTCTTTCACGAATATTGCAAGGAGAGTCGGGAGGTAAAGCACTGGCTCTAGGGTCAGGTCAACAGGGGTCAGCTTCCTACTGGGATTCTGCCTTCCAGTGGGACCCTGGGAAGTCTCTTCTCTCTGAGTTTGTCTTTCCATTGTGTGGGGGGGGGGGTGAGGGGGGTGAGAGTCTATCCATGGTGCCCTGTGGCAGCCCCTAGCAAGGCTCCTGGCACAGCGGAAGCATTTATCTTTTGGTTGGTTTGTTTGGGGCTCACACCCAGTGAACTCCCCGCAAGGCGCTCAGGGTTCTCTCCCAATTGTACTCAAACTCTTTTTTTTTTTTTTTTTTTTGGTTTTTGGGTCACACCCAGCAATGCACAGGGGTTACTCCTGGCTCTTCACTCAGGAATTACCCCTGGCAGTGCTCAGGGGACCATATAGGATGCTGGGATTAGAACCCGGGTCGGCCGCGTGCAAGGCAAACGCCCTACCCGCTGTGCTATCGCTCCAGCCCCTGTACTCAAACTCTTAAACCCAGCTTTCTGCACCTAAAGCAAACTCTCCAGCCCACAGAGCTAGCTTTGCCTGAATGTCCGGCCTGTCATCCCCTCTCTGCTGCCCAGATTCTGCCCAAAGCCCCCTGTCCTGGCTTTCTGTAATAATTTAATTTTTTTTACTTTTTTCAGAAGTACCCAAAGGGGTCTCCCCAAACCAGGCTATCTGTGGATAAGCACTAAGTGGGCCTGGTGGGGCACCCTCACTCAGACGCGCTTCCTTGCCTCCCCTGGGCCCAGACTGATTGAGGCTACACCTCAGACCCTGGGCTCCGTCTCACCTGGTCTCCAGTGGGGACAAGAAGGGCAGGCGGACTCCCCCTCACACTCTGCTCTCCCCACAGTGTTCATCTGCAGCTTCATGGTGGCTGCCCCCATCTTTGGCTACCTGGGGGACCGGTTCAACAGGAAGGTCATCCTGAGCTGCGGCATCTTCTTCTGGTCGGCCGTCACCTTTTCCAGCTCCTTCATCCCCCAACAGGTGAGGCCTGTGGGGACTCCTGCCCAGAGACCCTTCCCATCCCATGTGGTTTTTACTGCTTCTGGTGGGTGATTAGTCTGGGGGGAGTTCCACTCCCTTGATTCAAACCCCAGTGTCTTCGGGTACAGTGGGATGCATAATGCTTGAGTGTTTATTTCTTTATTTTGGTTTTGAGACCACCCCCTGTGGTACTCAGAGCTTACTCCTGGCTCTATGCTCAGAGGTCTCTCCTGGGGTGCTCAGGAGACCATCTGGGATGCTGGGAATCAAAGCCAAGGCAAGTACAGTACATGCTGTACTATGGCACCAGCCCCTTTGGGTGCTTTTACAAATAAACCCAGCGGTTTGGGTTGTGCCCGCCTGTACTAAAGGGCTCAAAAGTACTGGCTTCAAAATCCTATGCTAAAGGATTCAAAATCAACTGCGTAATCCCAGGGGTTTCCGGCAGCACTAATACATCTTGCAATGCTTGGGCAAAAAGGGGTTCAAGAAAAAAGTTAAATAGTCCTTCTCTAGAAAAACTCAACCTCACTGAGTGTTGGGCTCCTCCCGTTCATCTTTAAAATGAGATGATATGGGGCCAGCCTGCCTGAATGTGCCTGATTTGATCACCAGCATTTTATATATATGCGATAGCACAGTGGGTAGGGCGTTTGCCTTGCATGTGGCTGAACCGGGTTTGATTTCTCCGTCCCTCTTGGAGAGCCTGGCAAGCTACTGAGAGTATCCTGCCCACACAGCAGAGCCTGGCAAGCTCCCCATGGCATATTGGATATGCCAAAAACAGTAGCAACAAGTCTCACAATGGAGACATTACTGGTGCCCACTCAAGCAAATCGATGAACAACGGGACAACAGTGCTACAATTATATATATTATAATATGTATCATATATTATAATATATAATTATATATAATTATAATTATATATAATATATTATATATGTATACATACATATATAATATATATATTATATGGCACCCACCCCACAAAAATGGGATAATATTTTTTAGCTTAAAGGTTTAGTGTGATAACTACCTGAGCTAAGGACACCCAGGCCCTGGAACCTGCAGATGCCCCACAAAAGGTGACTTTGGTTCTTTCTTCTGAAGACCAGATAATTGCTTTGTGAAATAGTAAGCTGCCATGATCAGAGATGTTCAAGCAAAGGTCTCTAATCCTCATGAGATAGATGTGTTGCTGACACCTAATAGTCTCTCCTGACAGTAGAAAACCAATGTGTTGCACTCTTTGAGAATTGAGAATCTAATATAAAAAATTAATTAATTAAAGGATGAATATATTTACAGATATAAATGCAAACTATTTTCCAACTCAAGACAAGACAAAAACCCTGATGTTTGGGTGGGTCAGAAAGGAAACAGGCCCTAAGGCCAGGACCACCCAATCCTGCTTAAAGGGTGAACAAAAGTAACAAAGGGTCTGGACTGTCCTGCCTTTGGAGAATTCCTAACAGGGAGCTCTGCATTAATACCCCGCCTAGATAAGGAAGCGCTGGCCAGTGGACGTCTCACTGAAACCTCTACAGAGCATTAAACACATACTGAAGGAAGTTAACTCAAAAACAAGGTCAATCTCAGCAACAAGTTCTACAATCCACTGGATTATACAAGCTTCAAGAACAATTTTTTTTAGGGGGAGGGCAGTGAGGGCCACATCCATCAGTGCTCAGGGCTTATTTCTGGTTCTGCCCTCAGGGATCACCCCAGGGGGCTTAGTGAGTAATACGAGATGTCGGGAATTAAACCTAGGTCGGCCGTGTGCAAGGCAAGCACCCTACCCACTACACTATCACTCTGGCCCCCAAATCTCTTTTCAAAGACTTATTTCACTTCCCTGAGGCAAGGATGATGTTCCACTTCCATTTGTCAGGACAAACTTACACTCGGGCAGTCCTTGTGCAGCCAGTGGCAGACATCTGTTCACAATCTGTTCAGAAGCATTTGCGGTGGACAATGCAGGGGCTACATCCATTGTCTCCCTGTTTGTGCCCCACATCTGCTGGAAGGTGACCGGCGAGGCCAGCATGGAGCCCCGATCCACACGGAGCACTCATGCTTTGGGGGAGCAATGACCTTGGCCTTCATGGTGCTGGGAGCCGGGGCTGTGATTTCCCTTTGCGTCTGGCTCATAATGCCAGAGTGCATAGGATGCCACCAGAGTGTACTGTGTTGGTGCGGGTCCTTCCCGATGTTGCTGTCACACTTCATGAAGGAATGGAACATGGAACAGGATGCCGTGCTTGGGCAGGAGAGCTGGAAGACCCCAGAACTAGTTGCTGCTGGTGTGGTCAGCTGGCTTCTGGACAGCTCCCAGCTCTTGTCCAGGGAGGCGGAGGATGCTGTGGGAGCCATCTCCCCCTCCACGCTCCGGGCGCCCTAGCACGGCTCTTTGGTGTTGCACGTGCTCTCTGACTGTGTGGTGGTTAAGGTGTGGCTGTGCTCCATGAGGATTTTCCATTCCAGACCCAGCAGGTGGCATGGGCAAGGTATAGTCCTCATCCGTGGGCACCATGGACAACCCCAGTCCCAGAGTCCGTGTTGCATATGAGGCACATAGGAATAGCATGGCCTGGATGGTCATGTACATGGACAGGTGTTGAAGCTCTTGAACATAATTGAAGTCATTTTATCACCTTTGGTCTTGGTGTCAGGGAGTGGGATGAGGGAGGGGCTTAGTCAGCAACACGGGTGATGCCCTGTCAGAGGTGTGGTGACAGATCTCCTTCATGCTGACCCAGGTGGCAATACCATGCTCCAAAGGGGTTCAGAGCACCAGGGTGTCCTGCTTGCTCTGGGTCTCGGTGCCCACATAGCTGTCCTTCTGGCCCATGCCCACCATCGTGCCCTGGTTCTGGGGTACCCTGCAGTGGGCAAGAACACGGCATGAAGGTGGTACTGTCACAAAGCCCATTTTGCACATGCGGAGCCGCTGTGGATGACAAATCGAGATTTCCTCTTTCATGGTCATTGGTGAGGCTGGAGCAGAGGGGAGACTGGCCGGAGGATGCAGGCACGGGCTGCCATGAGCAAACCAGGAGATGTTAAGTTTTAGGAGCTTTTATTCTGGGGCACTGAGGATACCAGCCCTGCCCCGGGGTGCATTCTCTGCCCTGCTGGGAGAGGGAGGATGTGATAGGAGCTCCCTCTCTCAGAGAGACCTGCAAAATGCCAATGAATAGAGAGTAGACTGTTGCAGTGCCTGGGGTCAGGGAAGGGAAGGCTTCCTGGAGGAGGTGCATCTGAGCCTGGTAGGCAGGGTTGTGAAATGAGTCCTTCAGGGAGAAGACAACATGGGCAGGTGTGGTCAACCCAGAGTGCAGACAAGGTGGGTTGTGTGGAGAGGAGAGCACCCAGGTGGAAAGACAGGTGAGACCAGGTCTGGAGGATTGAGAGTGCTGGGTGCAGAGATTGAGCATCTTCTGAGGGCCCTGGGACGCCCAGAGACGTGCTGTGTCAGCCTTGTGGGTGCAACTTTGTTTCACAGGGCACTTCATAGAGGAGGTCAGGGCCAGGCATGTCATGCCTAGTCCTATGTCTCAGTTGAATACAGGGTCTGGACTAGAAGCCACGGGAGCCCTTATGGCCTTGCCCACCCCTAACTAGCCCACCCTCGTCTCTTGATCTCCGGGGCCACTTCTGGAGCTGAGCTGTGACCCCAGGGCTATGATGGCCTGCCCCTCCCTGGGCACCAGGGAGTGGGGGGGGGAGAGAGTGAGCAGAGACAGAGTAACAGATGACTCCCAACTCATCTGTAAATGTATTGCAATCACAATTCGAGTCCATGGGGATTTTGGTGGTCCTAGGCCATATCAGTCTCAAGTTAATTTGGCAGAGAAAATACCCAGAACTGCCAAGAACATTGTGAAAAATAACACTAAGAGGGGACTTGCCATATCTAGTTCCCTCAATGCAGCTTTTCTCTGAAATAAGAGAACATCAAACAGCTCCTTCCTGGGGGAACTGAGTGTGGAATGAAGGTAATATCTCAGATTTGGGGAGAATTAATAATCTCCATATGGCCTGGCAACAAAAGCTGGCCTATATTTCAGACCATTTTTCAGAACAAATTCTAGAGAGATAGAAATCTTTTGAAAAAGTGGATTGAGGGGCCAGAGCAATAGTACAGCAGGGAGGCCTTGCACACGGCCGACACGGGTTCAATCCCTGGTACCCCATATGGTCCCCCGAGCCTGCCAGGAGTAATCCCTGAGCACAGATCCAGGAGTAAACCCTGAGCATTCGCTGGGCTTATTCCTGGCCCCAAAACAAACAGGAAAAAAAAGAAAAGAAAAGAAAAGAAAAAGAAAGTGCATTGCAAAAAAACCTACAGCTATATATCAACAAGAAAAAGACAAATAATAACCCCATAGAAAAATGGGCAGAGAATAGTGGCAGGCAATTCTGGGAGATGATACCCCAATGGGCAATAAATGCGGGAGGCAATGGTGCTCAGCCTCCGGAGCAATCAGGGAAATGCAAATTAAAACAACAATGAGCTACCATTTCACACTCCTCACATTGGCAACAATTAAAAAGGCTGACAATACCAAGTGTTATTAAAGCTGCTGGCGAGAGTGTAAATTGGTAGAACCTCTTTGGAGAGAAAAATGGCAGGATTTTGTGAAAATTCTGGGTACAGGCCACGGCTTAGCCTTCTGCTTTCGAGGTACATGCCCAAGAGAGAAATGCCAACTTGTGGACACTGTTACGTGAGTCCTGTAGGAGGGAAAAAAGGGAAACGCACTAAATGACCTCGTCGCCTGGTAAAATGGGATCAGATACTTAACCGCAAAAGAATGAACTCAATCTATATCAGCCAGCCTCAACGGGTTTTCAGAAAAATAAGGAGAGAAGAGCAAGAGGACCTGGCGCATGAGCCGGAGCTTTAAGTGTTCCTTTTGTGCACAGACTCAAGAGATGCTTGTCTGTCTCTGGTAGACACACGTGTGAGCAAAGGTGGAGACAGACTCCCAGACACTGCCCAGCTCAGAGTTCCTGGGGGAGGAGTGGGGATGAGAATTCTCACCTGCTGCCCTGGATCCAGAGGAGAAGGGCAGTAGAAATTTCCATTCTCTTCATCTCTGTCTAAAATATAACAAACAGAGCGGGAGTGTGGCTCAGTGGGAGAACTCCTATATGAGGCCCCGAGGTCAACTGCAAGAAAGAAAAGAAAATACAGCAAATAAGAGATAAGAGAGGGTTTTAATCATTTTGGATTGCAGTCGACCTTGTTGAGCAAGATGGGATAATCCAGAAGCCATTAGGGAAAAATCAACATATTTGGCAGTTTCAAAATAAACACAACCAAATAAACTGGTGAAATTTCCCATAAATAAAGTGGAAAGAAAGATGAGGGAAAACTTCTATGGCATTTATAGTAAATGACCAATACCCATGATACATAAAAAAAAATGAAGGGGGAGAAAAACAAAAGCAAACACAATGCAAATAGGAATCAGTGCGAGAAGGACAAACGGAGGAATGGGCGAAGGTGGTGGGCAGAGGATCTCTAGGAATGAGTGGAGCAGAGGAGGCGCTGGGAAGGGTGCAGAGCGGGGAGACACAGGATGGCCGGTGGTGGCAGCAGCGGTGCCAGGAGGGCAGGGGGAGCTGGGCAGATGGGGACAAGGCAGCAGAGGGGCCCGGAGCAGGGCTGCATGTGGGCGATGCCGGCCGGATGGGTGGTCAGGGTGGGGCTGGGGAAAGATGACCAGGCTGTGTTCTCAGGGCCAGGGCCACTGGGGGGAGTGGAGAGGCTAGGTCCATATCAAAGGGGCAGTGCCACTGGCGGCTGGCATGGCCCCACCCTCCCCAGCTCAGCTGGGCTTTGATGTGTGCATGGGGGAGGGACTTGGAGCCCACTGGGCCACCCTGCCTGCTCCCCCACACACTGGGTCCTCAGTGCTATCCTTCCTGAGGGTGGGGCACAGATGGGGGTGCTGAGGCAGCCTGAGAGCCTGAAGGGGAGATCTCACTGGGGGTACAGGATGGAACTCTTGTCCTCCATGCTGATGGTGCCAGTCTGAGCCCTACCACCAGCTCACGCCTGCGAATGTCCCACCCCAGCCCCAGGCCAACCTTAGGCAGACGCACTGTACCCGGGAAATGGAGGCCCGGAGTGGTGTGCAGTCGTGACAGAGACCAGCAGTGGGCTCCACCCTCTCTCCCAGCTCCTGGGCCCTGCAGAGAGGGGACGGGAACTGAGGCGCAGCAGGATCCCCAACACTCCCTGCCCCTCCCCCACAGCATTTCTGGCTGCTGGTCCTGTCCCGGGGGCTGGTGGGCATCGGCGAGGCCAGCTACTCCACCATCGCACCCACCATCATCGGCGACCTCTTCACCAAGAACACACGCACGCTCATGCTGTCAGTCTTCTACTTCGCCATCCCGCTGGGCAGGTGAGAGAGAGGCTGGGGTCTGGTGGGTCTGCGTGGCTGCTGACTTCCCGTCACAGCTCAGGGTCTGCACATGCGGGCCACGACTGTGGGAGACGCCTGCTTGATGCCAGCTGCCGGGCGCTGGGGACAGGTGACGCTGACCACTGCGCCTCCCTTCTGGCCTGACTGTGCTTGTCTTGTCTGCAGTGGCCTGGGCTACATCACGGGCTCCAGCGTGAAGCAGGCAGTTGGAGACTGGCACTGGGCCTTACGGGTAAGGACAGACCCAGGCCAGCTCTGGCCCACAGTCACCCGGAGCCCTCGGACAGAGCCCTGGCCAGGGGCCCCACCCCAGGCTCCCCTGCTCCCCTCCCACCCCCAGGGCCTGGGCTTAGTCCCTACTGAGGAGCGGGGGGCGTAGGTGTGCAGGCGCCAGCTCAGCCCCTCACCCATGGCTCTGTCAGAGAGGATGAAGGACTCTCCCACCATGTCAGGAAATTCCATGTCTGCGAAGGTGCTTCCTGCTTGAGCCTGGCCCCGTGCTGGCAGCAGTCTGAGAAAGGGCCTCTGCGTGGGGCCCCTGGAGCCTGGGGCCACTTCCTGTCCCCAGGGAGGATTTGGGGCAAGTCTGCCAAGGCCCCCGGACAGTGCAATCAGAGGAAACAGAGATCCCCAGTCTCTCGGAGGAACGGAAGCTTAAGACAAAGTGTTTTTTCCTCAAAAGCAGGAAGGAAGCAGCCTCCGTGGAATTTCTTGATGGGGGTAGTGGGGGACATGGAGAGGAACACCCCATCTGGTGGGCGCTCAGGTCTGGTGGGGGTGGGACAAACCTCTCTGTTCTCAGGAGCTCCTATTGGGCTGTGTCCTGCAGTCCAGGCTGTCACAATGTGCCCCAGTACTGGAGAGGCTCGAGTTTCTCATCTTGAGGGGGCTAGACACAGGGAAACCCCTAACCTCTGTTCTCCTGGGACCCACATGGGCCTCTCCCAAAGACAAAGTACCTGAGAAGTTAGCTGAGTTTTGTAATAGCCCGTCCCTTTTTTCTGGAAAGGAGCCCCCCCTCTCCCCCCACACCCCAACACACACAGAGGAGCCAGCATGAGGAATGTTCCCAGCCCCAGGGGGATTGCACGCTAGTATCTGGCCCTGTCCAGGAACTCTCTTCTCTTCCAGTCATCAGTCTCTATGCCTGTCCCTCACCCTGTCCTCCCTGTCTTCCTGTCCTCCTATTTGTCACCCAGCCATCTATCATATATCCATCCACCCATCCTTCTTCCATCCATTCATCCATTCATCCTCCATCCATCCTCCATCCATTCATCCATCATCCATCTATCCACCCTCCTTCCTCCATACATCCATCCTCCTTCCATCCATCTATCCATCCTCCATCCATCCATCTATCCTCCACACATCTTCCATCCATACATCCTCTCTCCATACATCTATCCATTCCCCCATCCTTTAATCCGTACATCATCATCCATCCATCCATCCACCCACCATCCATCCATTTATCTATCCATTCATCCTTCCCTCTCTCCAATTACCTGTCCATCATCCATCTACCCTCTACCTGTCCATGCATCCATCCATAAGCCTATCTTTTCCCCCCTGTATCTATTTGACTATTCTCCCCTTCCTCCTTTCTTCCTGTTCCCCCCACCTTTATTTTTTGTTTTTGTTTTTGTTTTGTTTTGTTTTTGGGTCACACTTGGCAATGTCCAGGGGCCACTCCTGGCACTGCACTCGGGAATTACTTATGGCAGTGCTCAGGGAACTATATGGGATGCCAGAGATTGAACCCGGGTCAACAAGGCAAGCTCTGTCCCCACTGTCCTATGCCCTGGCCCCCAGAAAGCCCATTTATAATCCCCATACCTTTGCTTGTCTCTTCCCCAGTGCCTTAGCTTGGCAGCCTGGACAGGAGGCTGGTCAGATATTATCCTGCTGCCCTGACCTGGTTCTCCCCGCCCCATAGGTGTCTCCCATCCTGGGCATGATCACAGGAACACTCATCCTTGTCCTGGTCCCGGCCACTAAGAGAGGCCATGCTGACCAACTCGGGGGGCAGCTCAAGGCCCGGACCTCATGGCTTCGAGACATGAAGGCCCTGATCCGCAAGTGAGTGCTGCTGGGAGGACCTTGGTGGGAAGGAGGGAAGCTGAGATGAGAGGACGGACCGCCCAGCGCCCTCGGCATACTCCCTGCGAAGCCCAAGCCCGCTGTCCAGGGCGCTGCCCGTGCCAGGTGGCCTTTACTCTTCCATATTTCTATAGCCCGGAGTTTCCCTTCTGCCCATATGGATGAGGGAGAAAAGGCAGCTTGGGGGTCCCCAATGCCAGGAACACCCCTGCTGGCTGCAGGCTCCTGGCTCCCAAACTCAGCACCCTTGCTCTCACCTCCCTCAGCCGCAGCTACGTCTTCTCCTCCCTGGCCACGTCGGCAGTGTCCTTCGCCACGGGGGCCCTGGGCATGTGGATTCCTCTCTACCTGCACCGCGCTCAGGTCGTGCAGAAGACGGTGGAGACGTGCAGCAGCCCGCCCTGCGGGGCCAAGGACAGGTGGGCTGGGCAGGGCAGTGGGCACAAAGGGCATCAGTGGGGCAGGGGGCAGGAATGGAAGCTCCTTTGTCTGGGCCTAGCCCTCTCAACCTGTCCTGTCTGTCTTCTGTCCCCACAGTCTCATCTTCGGGGCCATCACCTGCTTCACCGGTTTCCTGGGTGTGGTCACGGGGGCAGGAGCCACACGCTGGTGCCGCCTACGGACGCAGCGGGCCGACCCTCTGGTGTGCGCGGTGGGCATGCTGGGATCCGCCATCTTCATCTGCCTCATCTTCGTGGCTGCCAAGAGCAGCATTGTTGGGGCCTATGTGAGTGCAGGGTGGGGGTGTCAGAGCAGTTGGGGGAGCAGGACCTGGGGGGCTCAGGAGGGAGCGAGAAATGCAGTTGGCCTGCCCAGCTCTGTCCAGGGCCCTGCCCAGGACTCTGAGTCCACTGGGGCTGCAGGCATGAATCCCCCAAGAGCCTCACTGTTGGGAGACGTGAATCCCAGGGGGTGGGGCAGGGGGAGACTTGATGGGGGGGTTCCCCGAGAGTGACCAGCTGTGTGAGCCATGGTGTGGAGGGTCACTGACTGCTCTGCTCTCTCTGGGTAGATCTGTATCTTTGTCGGGGAGACGCTGCTGTTTTCTAACTGGGCCATCACCGCCGACATCCTCATGGTGAGACATGGTAGCCTCAGACTGACCCAAGTCTCTTGACCCCTTAAGGCAGAGCAGGGGAGAAGGCAGGGTGGGAAGAAGGAAAGGTGAGTGCTGGCAGGGAGGGGACAGCAATGCTGAGGTCTGGGGGGTTGAAGAAGGGCTCAGGACTGGCTTGGTGGGGGATGGCTAGAAGCTCAGATTTGTGCCATGGCTGGGAGACTGGCAGTGCCAGGCTGGCACGGAGGTGCTATTGCCTGCCAGCACTCCTCCCCCAGGCTCGGCTTGCCTGAACCCTACCCCGCCCAGCTCAGCCTGGGGCCCAGGCACGCCTGCCGAGCGCCTGCGGCTGGCCCGGGTGGACAGAGGCTGTGTTCACACAGCAACAATGGGCCCCACACCCGCTGGCTGTGGACAAAGGGTGTCTCTTGTGTCCCTGGGCGGGACAGTGCCGCCTGGCTGGAACTGGGAGGGGCTGTGGCCCTAGTAATGAGCAGCAGTGTGTGTGTGTGTGTGTGTGTGTGTGTGTGTGTGTGTGTGTGTGTGTGTGTGTGGCGGGGGTTGGGGGGCAGTGTGGGACACCTGGTCTTGTTTTGGGGTTCCCTGAGTCAGGGAAGAACAGGAGGCTGCGGGAGGAAAAACATCTGGGGAGAGCTAGCAGGTCCGGGGAGGGAGGATGAAGGTCAACCGTAGGGTTTAGGACCAGTCTGGGTCAGTCTGCCCAATGTGGGGGGCCCCTGCTGCCCACCTGCTGCGCTTACGCATGTGTCTCCCACCAGCGGGCCTGAGGCTGGAGCTGTGTGGGGCAAGCCTGGGGCTGGGGGCACTGCACATGCCTCGGTAAAGGGAGGAGGGGGAGATTGCGCAGGTCTGAGTCTGGGCCCCTGGTTCTGACAGGGTGCCCTCCCCTGCCTCCACCCCCAGCGATTGATGGGTTTGGGTCCCAGGGAAATCATGTCCTAGTTTATTCAGTGTCACAGCCAAGTGACTAATTATTACTAGAAATGGGGCCACACAGTCCCACAGTATCCAGGTCTCCCCCTTCCCCCACCACCAGGTAATGGGGCTCTCACACCGTCCAGGAAGGCTGGGACTCTTAGTAGATGGGATCGCTGGAGCTCTGATAGTGGTGCCCAGGCGCTGGTCACGGCTCCTCTGCTAGCCTTGGCCTGCCCAGCCTTGGACCTACAGCCCCATGGGGTATCCATGGGCAGCCCTTCCAGGAAGGGTCCCCCTCTACCGTCTGTCCCAGCCAGCCTGGACCCTGTCAGGTCCTCCTGGGAACTGAGGCAGATGAACTGGTGGGAGAAGTGAGGGCAAGAGGTTATGAAGCCGGGCTCCAGGAACCTGTGCCTCTGGGCCTCAGTTTCCCCAGGAGCACTGAATGTGGTTCCCCACCAGGAACTCTGCAGAATTTCCGCCATGGGGTGGGCCCCAGAGAGCCAAGAGCAGGACATCCTGGGCGGGAGAGTTGGGGAGAACTCCCCCCCTGACCTCTGGCCTGCTCCTCTCCTGCAGTATGTGGTCATTCCCACGAGGCGGGCCACCGCAGTGGCCCTGCAGAGCTTCACCTCCCACCTGCTGGGGGACGCTGGAAGCCCCTACCTCATCGGCTTCGTGAGTTCCAGGGGCAGGGGTGTGTGTGGGAAGTGGGTGGCTCCTGGAGGTGGCCCTGCGCTGACGCCCCATCCCCGCAGATCTCCGATGTGATCCGCCAGAGCACCAAGGACTCCCCGCTGTGGGAGTTCCTGAGCCTGGGCTACGCACTCATGCTGTGTCCCTTCGTGGTGGTGCTGGGCGGCATGTTCTTCCTGGCCACGGCGCTCTTCTTTCTCGGCGACCGCGCTAGGGCGGAGCAGCAGTGAGTGGGGCGGTTGGGAGGAAGGACTATCCCTGGGTGGGTCACTCAGCTTCCGGGGTCCTGCAGGTGTAGCTCACCCCATATTTCTCAGGGTCGGGAGGTCAGGGACTGGGAGGGGCGTGGAAACTGTCTTCTTGGGTTTTTCCCTGGAGGTTTTCAGAGCTGGGCCCCTCCCCCCACTTTTTCTCTCATTTTCTGACTTCTTTCTCCTGTCCTCTTGACTCTCTCTCTCTCTCCTCTCCCTACCCCTGGGCTCTCCCACCTCCCCCTGGGGCTGACGAGGTCCCTGCCCAGCACTTCCGGTCAGCTGGCCCCTGCGATGCGATGTGCCAGAGCCGTGCCCGGGCCCGGCCCCCGGTGATCCGCCACCTTGACCCCCGTCCGTCTCTCCCCCAGGGTGAACCAGCTGGTGATACCGCCCACATCCGTGAAAGTCTAAGGCGGTGAGTGCAGGTCCAGGGAGGCTGTTAGGGGAAGAGGGCGTGCTTGGGCAGCATTACGCAGGGCAATGAGGAATGTTCTAGAACAGAGACTCCCAAACTTAGTTGGCTTACCATTCCCTTTTCAGAAAAAAAGAAAAAGAAATTGGTATTCCCCTGGAAACCTACCTTGATTTAACCAAGGGAAGGAGCCCCCAGTAGCACCCGAAACCAATTGCTGCCTTGGGAGGCTTTCAGAATCACTCACTGCAGGGACCTCTCAAGTCTGCTCCTGCCAGGGCACGGCTCACTGCCCTTGGCTTTGGCCCTCTTCCTCCCAAAACAGGCCCTAAACAGACCGGCGGAGTTTACAGGCAGGGCCTGCCCCCACCCCGTCCTCAGGACTGGGGACAGCAGCCAGGCCCAGCCTGGCCAGGTACTGCTGCTCCGCCCTGTCCTCTGGCTTCCATCATCTTGCAGAACTCTGGCCAACTTGTTTGACCTTCCTCTGAGCCTGTTGGCTTCCCAGCAGACCAGAGGCAGGTCTCCAGGTGACCCAGAGCCGAGGGCCGGGCCTGCTGCTCTCATCAGCTAGGAAGGAAGGAAGGGAGGAGGAAGCACACTGGGTCCTTCCCCAAGCCCCGCCTTTGACCCACCATCCCTCCCTCCAGGTGCCGCTGGGACCATGAAGAACCCGCTCTGCTGCCCAGGCTGGGAGGTGCCCAGCAGCTGGCCAGTCCTGCTGGACTGTGCCAGAGCTTCCTGTGTGACCCACGGCTGGGCAATCACCCACTCTGGTCTGGGACTGCCGAGTGGCCGTGGCTCCAAGAGGCTGTGTCCTCAGCTAACCCGGCAGACGGCGTGCTCTGGAGTCGCATGGTTGGACGGACGCCCGGTCCTGGGCTAGGGCCGCTGAGCCCCTGGGGCCCCCGGAGAAGGCAGCCCCCAGTGGGCGTGCCAGAAGAGCCTGGCCTGACACTGGCCTATGCGATTTTGGGCAAGTCCCTGCCCTCCTCAGACATTGAGGGCAGGGGGCTACGCTTTCCTGGGCAGCGCACTGGCCAGGACCCTCTGTGCAGCTTCGAAGAATCCACAGCTCCTGGACTGTACAGAGAAAGGGCCACCCCAGCCTCTGGGTGGCACCTCAGGCTCTGAGGCTCCCTCCAGGGCTACAGGGCTGTCAATCAGTCCTGCTGGCCACTAGGAGCCTGTTTCAACCACATGGGACTGGCTCTGCCTGGAGGTCTCCCAGGTGGGGACCACACCCAGACAGGAAGTAGCATCACCAGGGGTGAAGGCCCTGGTGGCAGCTTTGGACTGCCTGCCTGTGCTCCCCGGTCTGCCATTCGTGGTGGGCTCACCCAACCCTCCCTGTCCCCCTACAGAAGCAGGAATGTTGCCACTGCTGCAGGCTGGGCCTTTCCCAGAATTGCGCGGTAGCGGCCAGCAACCCGTGCTTCCGGTCCAGAACAGCTGGGAGAGGCAGCAGTCCCACAGGCCAACTCTGAGCCCACCCACTCAACGAGATAGTTGCTCTTGCTCCCAGCCCTGTCCTCCAGTGCACCCTCTGCTCACCAACACCCGACTCTCTGCTTCACCAGGGAGGGGGCAAACCCGAGCCTCCAGGCCTCCTCGATGGAGCTTAAGCTCTGCCCCACAGCCCTCCCTGTGTGCTGGCTGGAATGAGGTGTCCGGGCTGGGGGCCCCATGTAACCCGCAGGACACCCTAGGAGCCAGCTTAGACAATGCTCTTTGCCCTGTAGTTACTGGCTGGCGTGGCTTCAGTGGCGTGTAAGCTAATGGAATGCCCACTCCCCACCAAGTGCTGGGGCACCCTGGGGGGCCTAACAAGGGGTGGGCTCCCCAGAAGACCAGCCTGGCCTCTACTCCCACCCCAGCCTCACAGGGCCCCAGTGATGTTTTCTTGTTGTACAAGAACCAGGTCCAAGTGTTGCCTCCTCTTCCTTCCGGAAGCCAAACTGCTCCTTTATTTTTTAGAGCTGCTGATTGTGAATCTCAGAGTCTTAAGAGAAGCCAAATATATTCCTTGTAAATGAAGAAATAAACCTATTTAAATCATGGCTGGTGGCTCCCTCGGCAGTGACCCAGGGGTTGGGGATTCGTGATGACGGAAGAGCATGGGCTGTTGAGCGGGCCCCGACCCTAGACACACTGCTGGGAAGTGACCTCCCCACTCCTGTGGCTCAGCAGCTCCTGGACAGAGAGCCTGCAGGTCCAGCCCAGGATCAGAGGCTCCGTACCCCCAGGGCCACGCTCAAGGGGCAGCCGCCCCAGCCCCAGGCCAGTGTGCGTCCTTGGGGGCTGGTGGGCAAAGCCTGCACTCATGGCTTGTCCCCCTTCCTCGCCTGCACTTTCTTCTTCTTGGCCTCCTTCTGAGGGAGACTGGGGCTCCCGCTGGCCAGAGACAACTTGGCCTTTTTCCGTGGCTGGGGTGTCTGTGGGGTCTTGCCTGACACCGCCTTTGCTGGAGGATCCTGTTGCTGCTGCTGCTTGCCGACAGGGTCAGTGGGGGACAGGACAGAGATTCCATTCACCTGAGAAAGCTTCTGTTTTTTCTTTGGCTGTTTCGGGGTCTTGGCAGGGGCACTGGGGCTTGTGGTGGGTGGAGCTGGCACTGGACTCTCAGTGGCAGGTACCCCATTCACTGGGGACTGGGCTGGGACCTGGCCCTTTGCCTTGTTCCTTCTTCTCCTCTTCCTCTTCTTCCCTGTGCTGGGCGGCTGGTCCCCACTGGGGGGTGCAGGCTTAGCATCCTCTGGGGTGACACCTTCTGCCTTACGTTTCTTACGCTTCTTGGTTTCTGGCAAGAAACCCTTTTTCTTCCGCTTTGTGCTAATGGGGCTCTGAGTGTCACTGGAAACTTCCTTGGCATCTTTTTTCTCTAACTTGGGGCGCCTGAAAGTGAGCAAAGCATGCAAGTGTCGACCAAGGGTAGGAGAGACCCTTCCAGCCCACCCTGTCCCGGGACCCCCAACTTACTGAACTCCTAGTAACTTCATGGCCTGCCAGTAGAGGTCGTGGAGCCGGCTGGAGCCCACCTCAAGCTCCCTCTGCTGTAGGGCAGGCTGCTGGCCCCGCAGCACGGCCAGGATGCCGGTCAGGTCCGTGGAGAGCTTCTGCAGAGGCATCCAGGCTGTTGGCCCCCCAGTGCCCCTCCACGGGCCCCCTGCTGCACTCCATCACTGCCTCTCCGCACGGGAAGGAAAAACCACCCCACCGTTTACCCCTCTTCCCAGGCAGCGGTCAGAGCTGTGTCCTCCCTCCCAGTCGCAGCCCGCCCCTGTAGCCCCAGGGCTGTTCATGCTCCTTCCCAGTCACACCTCCTGCGCCACACGGATTTCTGCACCGCTTTGCAGGACATGCCTCCCTCCTGGCACTGCTCCTCCTGCCCCCTGCCCGTCACGGCCCCAGCCCCATCTTCCTCCAGCGCCCTCCTGGCAAGCTAGGCTGCACTTGGCTCAGACTGGCATTTACACTAAGGATTCCAAACCCTTCCCGAGGGGGACGAGCCCAACACAACCCCAGATGCTCCCTGCCTCGTCCATGACGGCCCCCTCACCCCAGCATCACGCCACATCCCCCACTTTCTCCTACCGCCTCACCCCAGGCCTGGCAACCCAGGTGGGCTCCTCCTTGCAACTACCCACCTGCAGTGGTCTCCTCCCAACATCATCAACACCCAAGTCCCCCTCAGCTTGCTCACAGACACGGCACCTCACCTCATCACCAGGCTCAGGGGTGACGGACCCTTCCAGCACTCACAACTCTCGAACAACCCCCCAACTACTGATTCCTCATTGAGGCACCCAGAACCTTCCCCGCCGAGTGCCACCGCCAAGCTCTGGTGCAGCCGGGTCCCACAGCCTGGGAGCCTTACCCTTTGACGAACATTCCTGATGACCGTGTTGAGCAGTTCCAAGGAGGACAGCTCCTTCTGCAGCTCCGTCTTGTTCTCAGCCTGCCCCAGCATGCGCACATTCTGGGGAGAAGGGGGTGGGGTGAGCGCCTGGGGCCTTGCCACTGTTCCAAGGGAACAGACATTGGCTGACCCCCCAAACACACCCCGCATTCCAACCCCATTGTTCCCAGAAGTCCCAGGGGTGCGTGGAGGGAGAAGTCTGCAGTGGGGGGTTACCTCAGTGACCTTCGCCAGGACCTGGCTGATGAGCTTCTGCCAGTCAGCATCCTCAAAGCATGGCCTGAGCTCCCCCATGGACAGCATCTTCTGCAGCAGCGCACAGGCCTGGCCCTGGGCAGGGAAAGTGGCCCCAGGGCCCTCAGTGTGAGGTGGGGACAAGGTAGGCGGAACCACAGGGGGACCCAGGGCACGAGGAGCCTACCCCGCCCTGGGGAAGATGAGGTCTGAGGATGCTTCTTCCTGACTCTCTGATCGCCTCAGCCACATTCTCCTGCCTTTCAGCCCAGAGCCAGCAGGCCCGGGAAGGTGGAGATGGCAGCTGTGGGGAGAAAGCCACCTTCCCAGCTCCTACCGCTCAGTGCCAAAGGTGAAGGAGAGGGTGGCCAGGCCAGAGTGAATGCTACCCCCAGAGAGCATGTGCCAGGGCCAGGGAGGGGGGGCACCAGCAGGATGGGCTAGTCCTGCAGAGACCCAGCCAACAGCCAATCCTGCACACCCAACAAGCCCTGGTCCTCACCTGCTGGCGGGGCCGCACGGGGTCTGCCATGTGGCGGACAATGACAGGAAGCAGTTCCTTACAGAGCACCTAGGGAGGGAGGGAGGGAGGGAGGGGCCGTGTGAGCACCGGGCACTGCAGGGGCCCAGGGCAGGGCAGGGCTGCCCCCCACTCACTGGGTGCCGTGTGAAGAGGCTGAGGAACATGGGGGCCGTGAGGGGGCTGTTGCGCCTGGTCAGGAAGGAGCTCAGCGCTGACGAGTAGAGCGGGACCACGAAGCTCAGGTTCAAGCCGCTGGGAGCCTGGGCCGGGTTGGTGCAGAGAAGAGAACGGGTTGGTGTGGGGGCAGAAGAGGGTCATTGGGCAGAGCCTGTGTGGCCTTCAGAAGGCCGAACCCCCGTTCTGGGGAAGCGCTTCCCTCCTCTTCCGTGGACTGGGCCAGCTCATGGGGCCCTCACCTTGGGGTCTCCAGGTTTGTCGCAGTCACTGGTGGTCTCTCCCTGGGCCTTATGGACGGCGTTACCCTTCAAGACACGCAGCAGGTAGAGTGAGCCGTTGAAGTAGTAGAGGGAGATGGAGGCGTCCACCTGGCGGCCTGCCTGCTGCACCAGCCACGCCAGCCGGGGGTGCAGCATCTCCTCAGCATTGTCCAAGTCACGGCAGTACTGTCGGGCGTGGAACAGGTCTTGTCTGGGGGGGAGAGGGCAGAGCTGGGTCTGGCATTCTCCTTCCACTCTGCTCCCTGCCCTGCAGAGCCAAGCCCGAGAGAGGCCCCACGTCCTGTCTCACCCCCACCAAACAGAAGCCAGGAGAGCAACAGGGAGCGGGGGCCGAGAGGCTGGCCCCTCTAGAGATCCAACACGCACAAGCAGCTGGCGGGGAGGCCCTGTGTGAAGGGCACAACCATCATTCCCTCACGCTGTGCACCCCAGCTGGGCCTGTTGCAGTGGAGTGCGCCCTCTGCTGCTCTCTCTGAGAAAAGCAGTCCTGCCCACTAGCCTTTCTGGATAAACGCCTCCCTCTGTGGCCTGCTGCGATGGATCTGGGTGTTTGGTCCACAAGCCTTTGACATTCCAGCTACATCTACTGGGTTCCATCTGGACATTGATCTTCCTGTCTTGTCCAATAAACTACCTTCCCAGTAACAGACTTCTTGGCACCTCCAGACTGGAGGAGGTACCCCTACCCCCCATGCCCCTGGCCCTTTCCCCACCCCCTTCCACTGTTCTACAGCATCCCTGCCTGGTCTGGCCTGACGGCTGGCTGTGGGGTGGCGGCTGGAGCAGACAGTGGGTCCCCAGTGCCGGGGGCCACCTGCCACTCACGAGAAGATGCGGGCTGTCTTCTGCAGGAGGTCCTTCTCCTGGGGGGTGCTGCTGGAGCGCATAGTGCAGCGGATGATGTCCAGCAGTGGTTTGAGCAGCTCCAGGACCAGGGGGTTCTCGGGCTGCTTGGTCACCATCACTCGGATCAGGTCCAGGACCTGTGGCCAGGATAGGTGGGCTCAGCTGGGAGTGTGGCCACAGTCCCAGAAGGGGTGGGTCCACACGGGCACCCGGGCTCACTCTGATCTGGAAGTTCCGCCGGAGCGCCTTCTCCTTCTGTAGCTTGTTCTTCTCGTCTCTCCGGGCCTGGATGCGCAGCTTCTGCTCGGCGAAGAGGCTGGAAAGGTTCTGGTCCAGGGCCATCATGGCCTCGTCACCCAGCTCCTCATCGTCGTCGTCGCCATCTTCGCCGTCCACATCCCCCTGAGAACAGATTCCCCGTGAGTGGCCCTGCCTCCCGTGGAGGCCCCGGACAGGAGCCCCTCCCACCTGCTCACCAGTGCCTTCCCGGCCTGCAGCACCGCCATCAGCTGCTCCCGGAAACCCTGGTCCACGTCCCCGTCCCGCTCCTCCTCGCCGCTCTCCTCACCGCTCTCTCCATCACTCTCACTCCCTGAGTCTGCATCCTCGCTGTCAGAGTCCTGGTCCTGCATAGACAGATACTACAACTCCCCGCTGCCCTCATGTCTGCCCCCCAACTCCGCCCTACCCCTTGCTGGTAAGCACCTCTGCAGATTCTGTGAGCCTCTGGGAATCGTCTGTGACCACCACAGTCTCCTCCTCCTCATCGTCCTGGCTCTTCTCGGGGTTCAGCACCTGTGTGACAAAACCAGACAGCTGACCTTTCTGCTGCCCTAGCCTCTGGACCCTCTTTGAGCACTGGCCCCAGGAGACGGCCAGGCCTGCTCAGTGCTAGTCGCCTGGCAAGCCTGGTGACCCCTCTCTCCCCTCGTACCCCCCACCATTGTCAGCGAGGCCCCACCTTCCCTGCAGCTGACACGGGGCGGGGGGGGGGGTAGCATGCAGCCGGATGCTGGGGGCACACCCCACCATCCCAGGGACACTCACATCCAGGATGAGCTGCAGGGCCCTTGGGGTCAAGTGTGAGCAGATGTGGCTGAACACAGTCCGGGTCACCAGGCGTACCAGGTGGCTGGGCTGGGCCAGCAGGGCCAGCAAGATCTCTACCAGCACCTCCACCCACGGTGGCTCCTGGGGGGCTGCAAGCCAGCAGAGGGCTGAGCCGCCCAGCACAGGACAGCATCCCCCTTCCCACCAACTCCCCTGGGCAATGACCCACAGGTGGCCTTAGAGCGCTTCCGGCGGGCCTTCTCCCCCATGCTCTTCGTCATGCAAGTCTGGATGTCACCCAGAAGGTCACAACTCTCTTCAGGGTTCTGTGGGCAGGACAGAAATGCAGAAATAGGGAGGGGCCAGCCCCGAAGAAGCAGCAGGAACCGAAGGCCTAGGTGTCCTCACAGGCCAGAAAGCAGGGCCCATGATGGACCCCAGGGCAGCCCAAGAGCCGAGAACCTTCCCATGCAACAGTGAGCCAAGGCGTGAGCCCCTCAGGAAATAATGGCTACCACAATGACTGTCAGGGACTAAGCTATGGTAGGGGAGGAGAAGGAGGCAGGGACAAGGCACAGGAAGCCAACAGGAGGTGCCAGCCTCCAGAACCGAAATTCTAGATTATTCCCTGCATACCTGGCTTGGCACTAGACGAAGAGCAGAACATCATGGGCTTAATTTGATTTATACCAATGAAGTCCCATCTCCCTGGGCCTAAGTCCAAACCCCAGTCACAACCTGGGTACTGGGTACTTAGGGTACTGGTACTTAGGGTACTGGGAGGGCCTTGAAGTCACTGTCACCTGAGGCATTCAAGAGAAACCCTTCTCCAGCCTCCAGAGTCGGGGGCAGGCCCTCAGCATGTGCCTGTGGCACCAGCAGGTAGTAGGCCACTGCTACCAGAGGCCCAAAGCCAAGGAGTGGAAGAGGTGTCACGGACAACTGATCCCCACCAGACTTCACAACATCTGGGTTGGCATGCCCGAGGCCTGCAGGGGAGGGACACCTCCAAGAGGCCTTGAGGCTCCAGAGTTGCAGCCACCAAGTTCTATGGGGGTAGCAATCCGCTTGGTGGTAATTTCGAACAGGAGAGGCCATGCAGCTGGTTCCTGGGAAACTGTTAGTAGGTGCAGTAGGTACAGGAATTAGCACCTTTGAGGGAGAGTGCCGGGTCCAAAGCCCCCAGAACCGGACAGAACCCTGGAGGCCAGGAGAGGGCCCCATGGGCTGAGCCGCTGCTCCCCTCTGAGGCCCTGGCTGATCTCCCACACCACTAGGTGTGGCCTAAAAACCGAAAGGGAAAAAAACCAGCTCCGCCACTCTCAACCCATCACTGTGATTCCGGTAGGTAAAGAATTACAGAGATGAGGACCACACTTGTAAGAACCAACAGAGAGACACGCTTCCGCGAGGCGAGAGGTCAGGCCCAGAAAAGGTGTTCTCCCCGCCTCCCATCTTCTGTTCAGTGAAGCACCCAGTTCGGATGCCCACATGGCTGCCCCGGGGCCGTACCTTGAAGAGGTGGATGCCCACGAAGAGGAACAGGTGCTGGAAGGCCATGCCTTTGGCCCTGGTGTCAGCCACAGAATCGGAGGAGAGCGCTTCCAGCTCCTTCAGTGTCTGCAGCATCCTGTGGGCCACGGGGCATGTTCTCAGGCCACTGCTGCCTGCTGACAGGGCCCAACCCCCTCCCAGTCAGCCGTGCCCCTCACCGGTTCCAGGCCTGGTGCTGCGGCTTCGTGAAGGGCTTCAGGGCGGCCACATGGTGGCTGTGGCTCAGCAGCATGTCTGCGAACTGCACCAGGCGGTATGACCAGGGTTGCTTCACCAGGGCCCGCTCCCGCACTGCCTTGAACTGAGTGTTGAGGGCCTGCAGCAGGCTGCGGGAGGAAGGGGACAATGGCACGGGCTGGGCTCGAAGCACAGTGACCCCCCAGCCTCACCCCGGAACCCCGAGGCCCAGGCCCACCTGAAGAAGGCAGAGCTGACCATTTCGCGGGTCTGGGCCGCCACGGGGATGGAGAACTGCTGCTTGGTCTCTGGGATCTGTGGCTCCGGCTTCTTGGTCTCGAAGAATGCATGGAAGAAGCAAAACCTGGGCAGAGGGAGAGCCGGGGTGGCCTGGGTTACTTCCTTGGCCGGCCTGGAGCGGGCAGTGGGGGGCTGATCGGGCAGCAAGTGTGTGAGGGGCTGTCTCTCAGGTCTGAACCCCAGCCGGGCGCTAGGCTGAGATGGGGGAGACAGCGGCCCTTCCTTCCCCCCGCCCCGGACCAAGACGGACTGGGGCTGTGTGTGCAGACAAGGTCCCACCATCACTCCTGCCCCAGGTGAGGCCTGTAGGGAGGTGGAAGGAGCAGAGGGTGCAGTGAGGTCTGCAAAGCCACTGCAACGCACAGAACCCAAAGACTTTTGGTTCTGAAGGACCCACCTGAAGTCTAGGCTAAAGGCCCTATTCTCTGGCCCCGCCCCCGGACTTGGGACTGGAGCACAGCTCACCTGACCACCTCCTCAACCAGTGCCTCCTCCTTTTCCACATGCAGGTTTCCCACGAGGTTGACCAGGCGGAAGATGATCCATTTCCGGAGCCGCAACACATGATACTCAGGCCTGGGGGCAGGTGGCGGTTACAGAACTGTTCTGAGAGCAAAGGCGCAGTCCCCCGACATCCTGGAGCCTGAAAACCTGCACCCCCTACTGACTTCAACTATTCATCCACCCTCTTCTACCAGAATAGACCAGACACACGGGAAATGGGTCTCTGACAGCGGAGGCTCCTACTCTGCCCACCCCTGGCCCTCAGACCCATTTGGACCCAGGACCCCATGGCAGGAAGAGGCCGGGCCACCAGTCTCAGCAGGCCCTCCAACACCCCAGCTCCCCTGGGGCACCTCACCCATATGACGATGTGTCCTTGTTCTTCTCCTGGTGGCTTGTGCTGAAGTCCACCAAGGAGTCCAGGCGGGGCTGTAGAAACATGTCCCGGAGCCAGGCCGCATAGGCCCTGAGAGCGGGGACGCTCAGGGACTCCACCACACGCCAGCTGGTAGATGTGACAGGCTGGCCATGGTTGGTGACGGAGGTGAAGGCCACCATTGCAGCCAACTGCCGCTCGGGGTCTTCCCGGCAGCCTTCCAGGAAGGTGTTCACATACTTAGTCATCTCGGGAGCAAACCTGTATTTGCCTGGCCCCTGCAAGGTAGACAAGGTGCTGGGTCACCAGCTGCAGTGGACCACTGGCCTTTTACACGTGACCGAGCCCCGGCAAGTCCCTCCGCTCCGTGTACATGGCAAGACAGCACCACCCGGTGGTGCCCAGTTTCTGGACTCATGGTCTCTTTGGCCTCTTCCCCAATCTTCTAGAGGCCCCAGACCTCCCACCCACCACTCACTGGGCAGGACAGGCTGAGACCAGACTGGGGCATCAAACAGCCCGGGGTCCAGGCTCTGCTTCTGCTAGCTGTGCCATCGCAGAGCTCAGCGCCCACACCTCCTGTGTGTACCATGTGCCTCATCTCTTGTGTTTGCACATGGCTGCGTGTTTCTTTTCACAACCCTTTGCATGGGGGCACTTGTTTTATGGATGAAGAAACAGAGGCACAAAAAGCACAGCAGGAGCATCTTGGGGCTGTGCTTCCTGCGCCCGCCTGCCCCAGCCACAGGGCCTGGCAGCTCTTGCAGAGCAGGTGAGACCTGAGATGGGGAGATGTGCACTCCCCCAGGAGGGCCCACTGCACCTCCTGTGCCCCAGACCTGTGTGCAGAGCTCTCAGGCCACGAACCCAGGTATCTCCCCAGCTCCCTTGTCTCAGAGACCAGAGAGGCACAGGAAAGGAGGCAACAGCCCACGTCCTCTTGTGTGCCATGACATTGGTACCATCAGTGCCCGAATGCTGCGGAGTGGCCCATGGAGTGCTGAGCTCAGAGCTGGGTGCACTGCCCCAACGTCACCAACAACTACTGCTTTACTGTGGGCACCAGCAGGACGTAGAGGGGTCTGGAGGGACTGACGGCTGGTTGGCCATGTCTCTGCTGTTGTGTCCTTGTTCTTCTGCTGGCAAAAGAACTGACCCTGCCCCAGCCAAGGGCACCCAGAGATACCCGCCCTCCCGCTGGCAGCTGTGCCTGTCCATTGCAGGCAGGAAGGCCCCTGTACAGGGACAAAGAGCAAGTTCCTTTCCAGATGCTGGCTGAGCGAACCCCACCCCTTCAGCAGAAAGAAACCGCGATAGAAGCCCACCTGGGAAGTAAGCACGTGCTCTCCCAAAACCCGGATCAGGTCTCCCTGCATCGCCAGCTGCAGCTGCTCCGTGGACAGCAGGGGCAGGGCGGCGCCCAGGAGGCGGAAACACATGTAGCTAAGGAGGTGCAGGCAGAGCTGGGTTAGAGCACTTGGCATCTCCACGTGGGCCACAGGCCCACCCTGCCACTCTTCCACAAGGGAGAGGGACTTGAGAGCAGACAAGAACCCCCATACTTTGCCGGCCAGCAACGCTTCTTCATGAGCCCCTGGTCGATGACATCGTTCCAGAATTGGGGGAACTTGTCCTCCCGCAGTGCCAGACGGAGCAGGTTCAGGACCACGTCAGGTAGCTGGAGCTCCTTCCTTGTGGAGGTAGCCGCCGTCTTCAGCACACCTATCAGCCTGAGGAGCAGGGTAGGGGGGACTCAGGCAACACCCCAAGGGCCACATGCAGCCCAGAGAACCACCTGGCCTCCCTCTCCTCATACCTGGGGATGTTCTCAGCTGAGAAAAGGTCGACCAATCCCATCAGCTTCTTGAGTTTCACGGGCACTTTCTCCCGGGCCAGGAGGAAGAGTGCCAGGTGCTCAGGGGAGCTCAGCACCGAATTTAAGCCGTCTGTGAGGACCTTTGGCAGGATCTCCTTCAGCGTGGCCACGGGCACCTGGGCAGGGAGACACACTGAGTAGAGTGGCTCTCACAGCACCATAGGACTCTCCTGCCGTGGTCTGAGTCTGCTGGGCCTGTCCCGTTTGCCAGCCTGCATAAGGGACAGCTACAACCTGTCTTGCTAAGGGTCATCTATCTGTTAAAGGCTCAAAGGCCCAGGAAGCTGAGAGAATAAATACCCACTGATGCTAAGTGGTCTGGAACTACCTTTTAACTGCTGCTTCTGGGGGTGAAGGGGTTCTCACAGACCAATTATTTTTTTATGTTTGCCTTAAAAAAAAAAAAAAAAGAAAGAAAAAACACCTAACTGCAGTTCCAGAGATAGAACTTAGGACCTCACACATGCAAGGCAAGCACTCTATCATTGAGCTACATCCCTACCCTCAGGTAACAAGGTTTTGTGACAATACTTTCCACTAGTAAAAAGATTACAACTCACTGACGGCTCAGAGAATGCCTAGTATTTTAAAATTAAGGTGTGTACTTTTATTTTTTTTGGGGGGGGGGGATGACACCCACCAATGCTACAGGGTTACTCCTGGCTCCATACTCAGAAATTACTCCTGGCAGTGCTCAGGGGACTATATGGGATACCAGAATCAAACCTGGGTCGGCTGCATGCAAGGCAAGCTCTTAAGCCTGCTGTATTATCTCTCCAGCCCTGGATATACTCCTTTAGACATAATTACTAGCTATTGTAAATTCAGTAGTCTACAATATAATGCAAGTCTAACAGTGATAAGCACTGAAAACCCAAAAAAGTCCACGACTTGTTTTGTTACAGTGGTCTGGAACTGCTCCCCTGATCTCTCCAAGGTGCAGCTGGCTGTTTCCACAGGGCAGTGCTGCTCTAGAACATTTCTATGCATTATCTGCAATGTCTCCACATTACAGTTATGGCTAGCACTACCCGCAGTTCCATTGCCACTAAGTCCATACCTCAGAGAGAATATCCACCAAGGCCTTCTGGGGCTGCTCCTGCAGATGGTTGGAATGCTCAGCCAGGGTCTGCAGCAGCTGCACTGACTTCAGGAGTGCCTCTGGGTCCTGATACCCACAGAAAGAGAGAGCATCAGAGAACAACCCGTTCCTGCCAAGCCAGTCCAAATCCCCCGTGCCCCCAAAGCTCTTACCTTCACTAGCCTGCCTGACTGGAAGAGGGCAAGTACCCCAAACAGATTTCCAAAGAGAGCCGGTCTCATCATGGTCTACAAAAGAATTCCAGGCACCAGTGAGAAGGGTCTGAGCATGCCTCACCCCAAGCCGCTGATCTCCCCAGAGCCACTCTCACCTTCTTAACCTTCTGCAGGTTGTGTTTCTCTTGTATTTGCTCCAAGATGCTGCACAGGGGGATGTCTTCAAAAGACTGTAAAAGCTGGTAGGGATGGAGGAGGGAGGGAGACAGAGGCTCAGGGGGAGTGACCACAGTCCAACCAACCACAACCTCCTCCCGTCTTCCTTCAACTTTTGTCTAGAGCGTTTGGGCCCTTGCTTCCATCCTAGGATGCCTCTGGAGCTGCGTGCTGGGCCAGTAGCTCTGGGCGTGGAATGCTTGCTGCTTGGATGAAGCTGGCTCTTGCTTCCCCGAGGCTTCAGAAATCACTTTCTCTATAGCTGTTTCACTGAGCTTCCCAGACACCTAATACCACAGCCTGCTCCAGGCTCGCCTAAGGCTCACTGTAATGAACTGGATCTTGGTTTCCCTTTGAACTAAGCCTTTTAGAGACCGGACTGCAATCAGCTGAAGGTCCCTTAAAGAGAGAGGACCCTGAACCATTTAGGAGTAAGGAAATCAACCCCAAAGTTTATAGTGCCCAGTAAACGGACCAAAGATGATGGTCCTCCCATGTTACAAGAAAAGCTGCTCAATTTCCCACCCTACTTCTGGCTTCTCTTCGGGAACATGGGCTCAGATGGAAACTTCTGGGAAGATCCCAGTTACCCTTAGTCTTCACCCTTATCGACGAGCCCCTTTCTGAACCTACTACTCACCTGTGCCAGGGCCAGACTGTAACAGGGCCGGGCAGTTTCTCGCCCGACTCCGAGTCCGGTGATAAGGCGTTTCAGGGCGTACTTCATTTCGGACCCCTGCGGAACCAAGCCAAGCCCCTCGCTGATCAATGAGAAGAAGCGTCCCGCGCTCGCGGGAAGCCCGCGCTCACCTGGGCACCCAGGTGAGCAAGCATACACCCGTTAGGGTCCGCCGCCACATCCCTGCCCCAGCCCCTGCCACCCCCTACCTTTGGCCTGGTGCGCAGATACTCCAACAGCTTCTCCGTGGCCTCAAGTCGCGTCTCCTGCTGCGGCTTTGCAATGTCCCAGAAGAAATCCAAGAACTCGCGGCTGTGCTTCAGCAGGCCTTGGCGGTCGGCAGGCCGGTGGCCGTTCTTCATCTTCTCTTTGGAAGGCTTGGTTTCGGCGCCGTCCACGCTCTCCATCTCCGCCATGCTTCCCAACACGTGGGTTCAGCACACTAACACTTCCGGGTCAGTCCTTGCGCACGCGCGTTGGCGGCTAGGACGGAGGGGGCGGCCCGGGAGGGGGCGGGGCGGCCCGGGAGGGGGCGGGGCCGATCCGTTTTCGCGCTCTGGCTCAGGAAGTCAGAGGTTTGGATTTTAATTCGAATGTGATGAAAAATCTTAGGAGTCTTCTTTTTTTTTTTTTTTGGTTGGCGTTGAGGAAATCACATTTACCAGTTTATTAAAGGATAAGAATCCGAGATAAGCAGCTAGAGAGATCCATAGGAAGGGTGAGATGAGTCCTGAGAAGAGGAATTTATGGCCCCTCCTTGTTGGAAAGCGT
Source organism: Sorex araneus (assembly GCF_027595985.1). NCBI lineage: Eukaryota > Metazoa > Chordata > Mammalia > Eulipotyphla > Soricidae > Sorex > Sorex araneus. The sequence continues at coordinate 189,245,589 of NC_073304.1, read as the reverse complement.
CATCCTCGCTGTCCTTGGATGTGTTCCTGGAACTCACCTGAAAGCTCCCCCAAATGCATACTGTTGGGATTTTCTAGAGGCACGATCTATTATTAACCCTATTTTCACCCCCTCACCCCTTTCTGGAGAGTAGGGAGAAAGATTTAAGCCTTGGTCCTTCCTGTGACCAACAGCGCCCCCCCCTCCCCCCCATCAGGAACCCGTTCAGAGTCTTGTTAATGGGAGGAAAGCCTTACCTAGTACCCTTATCACTTAAGAATTTACAAGAGTTTTTAAAGTCTTGATTCAGGGACTATGGTCAGAGGTCAATACGCATTGCTTGTATTTTACAGGTTGTGCGGTAACTTAAAAGAAGAAAATATTGGAACATAAAACAATGTGAAGGAATACCACAAACACAAATAATGAATTAAAAATTACAGCTATGAAAGATTACATACAAATGACTACTTAACATGAAGTTTGAGAACAGACAAGTGAAGTATAATGGTAGAATTTTATTTAGTAGAAGGCGGCATGAGAGAGTATAGTGGGTACTAGAAATAGTCTATATTTTCTTTAGGGTGGTATTAAGTAGAATCAAACTTTTTGTGTTTTACCTTATTCAATTTTAGTGAAAAAATTTTAATGGTTGATTTATGTATTAAAAACAAAAATTCTTTATTATTTTTAAATAGGAGTGATAATGTCTGCTGTGCCTTGCCTGTTCTCCCTTCCTTTCCCCACCCCTCGTAAAGCTCAGTTCTGTTGTCACGGCCAAGGGTTTGTTTTCAGTCACCATTGTCCATTCCCCTTCTTTGTTCCTTTATTTACCACATGAGTGAGATCGTTCATCATTTGTTCTTTTCCTTCTGATTTATTTCACTTGACATGACATCCTCTCATCACATGTGGGAGGAAAGACTTCATCAGATTTTTATTTTACATTCTTTGTTTGCTTTTTCTGGCCACACCAGTAATGCTCAGGGGTTACTCCTCACTCTGCACTCTAAAATCATTCCTGACAGTGCTAATGAGACCACATGGGGTGCTGGGGCTTGAACTCGGGTTGACCATGTGAAAGGCAAGAGCCCATATGTACTATCTCTCTGGCCCAGGTTTTCATTTTGTATTATGGTGGCTATGTGGGGAGTGGATGGCAGGGGTTCCAAGACCAAAGCTCAGGGTCCCTAGGAGAGGAAATAGTAGATACCACAAGTAACACGAGAGCAGTTCAGATTGGGGCTCAAAGGGCTTTGCATGCAGCAGTCCTGGGGTTGATCTCCAACATCGCTGGGAGGAGCCACCTTCATCATCAGATGTGGCTCCAAAACCAAAACCAGAGAAGCAGCCAAAATTTTGACAAGAACCAAAATCCATATTGGGGTTAGTTAGGAAGTGGTTGGTGGTGATGGATATGGGCAAGAGGGAAAGAGAGAGATTCCAGGTTTGCAGCTTAAATAATTGGGTGAATTCTGGCACCATCTTCTGAGCTGGGGAAAAGGTTTCTGTGTGTGTGTGTGTGTGTGTGTGTGTGTGTGTGTGTGTGTGTGTGTGTTGTTGGGGATATGAGGGACTGCTGTGACAGTAGTGGGAACATGTTTTCTGTGAAGTCAGATGTCCTCTGCAATGGCAGAGGTTTGGAGAGGAACTACTGGCCAGGCCTGCTTCTTAGCATGAGCCGCTGTCTCTGGAGGGATGCAGTGCTGAGAGCTGTCCACCAGGGGAAGCAAGGCCAACCCTGGCTTTTAAATTCCTCACATTCACCTCTAGCTTTATGAATCCCTGGGGCCCAGTCTACCTACTCTCTCACTCAATCCCTTTCTCTGCAGTCTGTTTGCAGGATATGAGGACTTAACTCGTGTGATGGGTGGTGTAGGAGGCAGAAGGTGTGCTCACCTTCTGGGGAAGCTGGGACCTGCCAGGCTCTTGCCTCCTTGGGGGTGGGGGCTCCCTGTGCTGTTGGAGTGGGGGCAGGGGTAGGGGTGGGGGTGTCTGACCCCAGACCTCTGACGCAGGTAGAAATTAGCCAGGAAGCAGAATGGCACTTGGCTTCCAGGAGACTTGAGGTTTATTATGCTTTCAGCCCAGCTGAGGGAGATCAGCAGAAGGCGGTCTGCCCGGGGAGAGTGGCGAGGTCAGTAGCAGCCCAGGTGCTGCCTGTGCTGCCCGCTGAGCCCAGAGCGTAAGCAGGAGCTTGCCCTTCTGCCACCCAATCTTCCCGGAGCAGGAGCTGAACTTAGCACTGGCCCGGGCCTGCAGTGCTTTTCTTCTGGTCCTCTGGTTTCTTAGCTGACAACAGTCAGGTGTCCAGGCCGGGCCCGAGGTGGGGAGCCCAAGCCTGTGTAAATAAAAGATCTATGAACACTTTTCACATACCCCAGTGCTGCTGGGCTGGTTCAGCTTCTGTCCTTCACATTTGAAGGCCCCTCACCCCATGGCAGACTTCCCACCCACTATAACCCCGCAAAAGGGCAGCAGTCTTTGGGGACACTGGAGACATGGACGTGTTCTGCATGGACTGCCACCTGGAGCAGGGTCCCCTGGCCACAAACTTGGGGGTTCACTGCCTGTCCTTGCCGGGGCTGGGGCTGGGGCTGGGACGCAGCTAGGTGGCTGAGCAGGGCACCCGTCATGGCTTTGGTCATTGTGGGGCTGTCCGAGGCTACCAGTCCCAACACATCGACCTCTGTGTCATCTGAGCTGTCACGAAAGATGAGCGGGCAGGCCCAGGCCTGAGGGGCAGACCAGGCCCCCAGCTTGCTGAGCAGAACCCCGGTGCTCGGTGACAGGTGTCCAGAACCAAAGGAACCGTTGAGTGAGGAGGCGAGAAGGAGCACAGAGCCGCTGCTGTCCACGGTGGCCAGGACACTGCTCCCAGGGGGCACAGGAGCTTGTGGGGGGCAAGGAGTGGGCCTGGGTCCCCCTGTCTGGAGGGCTGCCCCTAGCAGTGCCAACAATTCAGGGCCAGCTGAAGGGCTGGGGGTGGTAAACAGGAGACCCTGGCGCACGGGGAGGGGCAGAGCTGGCTGCAAGGTGGGCAGGGACCCGGCAGGTGGTGCCTCCAGTCCCAGGTCTCTGGCTAGAGGACTCAGCAGGGCCTCCCCAGCAAGTTTGGGGCTTGGGGCAAGTGCTGCCCTACGGAGCACATTTGCCAATTTGGGGTTGGTGGCTTGGGCTCCAGGGCCCAAGGGGCTTCCATCGGGCTGGCAGAGCAGGGGACAGAGGCCTTTTGTACCCCAGGCTTCCAGAGCCTCAGCTAACACTGTGTCCACCAGGAAGCCCTCTTGGGCCAGCGTGGCGGGGCCCTCGAGCAGCTGCGACCAGGGCAGACGGCCGAAGTGTGCATGCAGCAAGGCCAGGCCGGGCAGGGCCAAGGGCAGTCCCAGGCCGGGGGCAAGTGTCTGAGCTGGGCCTGGCACCAGAGCGCTTGTGTTGCCGGAGGAGCTGTTGTGGTAGAGGCCCCAGAACGTGGCACCTGGGGGGAGACGAAGTGGTCACACAGGGCTGGGGGCATGTGTCAGCCTTGGGGGAGGGGGTACCCACTTGGCCTGGGAGCTACTGAGCAGGCCTGGAGATGGCCATCACCAGCCTAGGGGCAGCAGCTCCCAGGAGCTGGCACTGACCGTCACCCCTGGGCTGGAGGTTGCCAACCTCACAAGGCAGCCCTCAGGTCAGGGCCACTGACTATGTGAGATCTTGGTCAGTGCCCAGGCTTGACCTTGGGGTCACGGCAGGGGTCAGGGGTCACTGACCTAGCCCTGTAGCATGAGGGTGCACCACTGCCAGACACAACGCTGCTCCGACTCCAGCATCCACGACGTTGCCCCCTGCAGCGAGGAGCTCCCGGGCCAGGTGGGAACACGGAGCTGCAGCGAGGAAGGGACCATGATGGGGGCACAGGGTCTATGTCCAGCCCTGTCCCTCCCCAACAGGCTCCCGCCCAGACCTGCAGGGCTGATGACAGCTCCGTGGTGATAGACGCCGGGGCGGTGGGTGTGCCCGCTGCGAGGAGGGGTGGCCGAGCCCAGGGGTGCTGGAAGGGAGCCGCTCTTTTGCAAGTGTTTTGTGGCCAGGGAGAAGACCACGACGAGCAGCAGCAGGGCCGCGGCTATTCGGGGCCAGGTCCCAGAAAGACCACCAGCCTGGTTCCTGCAGAGAGGGGGATCCTGAGCCGGAACCGGGGCCAGCACCCAAGAGCCCCAAGTGAACTCAGGGACGGGTGTGCAAAAAGGCCGATCTTGGGCGAAGGAGATAGGACAGGGGTAAGGTGCTCGCTTCACATCCAGCCAAGTTGGGTTCAATCCCAGCTCAGCACCACCTGGAGTGACCCCTAAGCACAGAGGCAGGAGGAAGCCTGGAGCACTACCAGGTATAATCCAAACTACACCCCCCCCAAAAAAAAAAAATGGAATAAAGATTCTGTCTTGTTGGCAAGAGAAGAAAAGCAAGGGCACAGAAATGGAGTGGAAAATGTTTTGAGAAACTGAGGACAGCTATGGAGGGGGGTCTGGGGAAGGCAAGACTAGTGGGATCCTGGTGGCTGCAGGGGGCCTGACAGGCTTGGGGACCCGGGCTCAGTCAGGTGTAGCCAGATCCCGACCTGCCCAGCCGCTGCCTCTGGAGGCAGAGGTGGGGGCAGGGCCAGCCTGGTTCGAATGTCCCCTCAGCAGCCAGACCTCAGGTGGACTGGTCCAGGCTTGGCTGTGGCCCAGGCTTGCCCCCGTTCAACCAGAAAGTTCCTGGAGTGGTGCCAAGCCCTGGGTTACCTGCCCAGCCTCTCCCCACCCGCCTCCGTGGGGCTCCGGAGGGAGGGACTTGCCCGTCTCAGGCCTGGAGCTGGTGCCCAGAACTCTCCCCTACTCACCCAGCGGCTTCCTGGGGCCCCCAGGGGTCAGGAACCAGAAGCTCTGAGATCTCGTCCTCTTCCTCTTCCTCCAGGCTGGACTCCCACAGCTGCAGCTTTTGGTAGAGCACAGGCCCCTCCACTGCGGCGTCACCCATGGCCGCTCCTGCCCGCCAGCCTTCGCGCGGAATCTTCTCAGGAGGCCCTGGCTGAGCTGCTGGGTGGGAGGTGGTGGCAGCCTTAGGGGAAGGAGGTGACGGAATCTAGAACAGGTTTGGGCAGGGAACCCGAAAGGGAGGCTCATGTGAAGCTGCCCTATTAGGGCAGAGGGCTCATGGGGTTCTCATGGTCCTGTGCTCCCCTGTCGGGGTCACGCTGCTAGGGTAGGAGGAGCCCAGGGGTGGAGCCACAGGTCCTGAGACCCAGGACGCCCCTGGCCCCCTCCTTTTTAGAGGACGATCCTGAATCCTCGGCCAGTTTGGAATTCTCATGTGAGGTTCGTGGACTTGAATGGAAGCTGCCAGATGGTGGCTGGGGTTTAGTGTCAGCGTGTGACCAGGTTCCAGCATGTGGATTGCGTCAGGTCCAGCTCCTGGGAACCTCAGGTCAAGGCTCAGCCCAGGCCCAGGGAGACCAGGTTGGAGGAGGGACTGCCATGCGGGCTTAGTCCAGCAGGTGGCGCCGCAGAACACGTGGGTTGCTGCCTCTGGGAAACCCTAAATTCCTGGGATTCCTGTTCTGCCACAAAATCCCGCAAGTCGTGGACCCCATCTCTCCCTCCCACAGCCATCCCTGCTGACTGCACCCTACTTCATGCCTTTTCCCTCACCCCTGCCTGAGACCCTGAACCTGCCCACTAGCACCTCATCTAATCTTGTTTCTTCATGCCAAAAGGTTGAGGCTGACACAAGGAGTGCCCCCACCCCCACACTCAGGCTTCCCAGCCCCCCTCCACACTCACTCTCGGGAGGGTGCTCAGGCGCATGCACACACGCACACTCCCAGCTCTGGTTTGACCCAATCCTCCCACCTCTTGTCTCCTGCTTCCCCAGGACCGCACACACTCTCACCGAGTCCTCCCCTCCTGCAGCCTCACATCTCCATTGGTTCCTTCACAGCAACCCGTATTTACGAATTTATTTCTTTAATTTTAGGGCCACGATGCTCGAAGGTTACTCCTGGCTCTGCACTCAGGAATAACTCTTGGCAGTGCTCAGGGGACCATATCAGACGCCAGAGATCGAACCCCATGTCAGGTGCATGAAAGGCAAGTGCCCAACCCACAGTACTATCTCTCCAGCCCAGAACGCTTAAGATTTCTGATTGCTGTGTATTCACAGAACTCTCCAAATCTGTGTCTTGTTCAGACTGCGGTGGCAGACAGAAATAAGGAAGTAAACTATACTGTTATCTTTCTCTGCATATTTAAAATATATATATATTTATTTATTTTTAATCGAATCACAGTGAGATACACAGTTACAAAATTGTTTATGACTGAATTTCAGTCATACAATGTTCCAACACCCATCCCTTTACCAGTGTATGTTTTCTCCACCAATGTCCCCAGTTTCCCTTCCGCTCCCCCGCTGCTATGGCAGGTGCTTTTCTTCTCTCTCTCTCTCTCTCTCTCTCTCTCTCTCTCTCTCTCTCTCCCTCTTGTTCTCTCTTTCTCTATCTTTCCCTCTTTCTCTCACACACACAGAAACACACACACACTTTTCTTTTGGGTATTATGGTTTGCAATACAGATACTGAAAAGTTATCAGGTACATCCCTTACCTACTTTCAACACTCAAGTTCCTTTAAACTGGGTTGAGTGTTCCAAAATTCCTCTCCTAGGAACATATGGACCCAATGAGTGCGTGCTGGAACATTCATAGAACACTAGTGGGGCTGAGTCCACGTTGGACACCAGCCTGCCCCCAAGTCAGTGGAATGAAAGGTGCAACCACACATCCTGCAACAGTGAGAAGGGGGCGACTCTTCCACTGGGTGCCAGAGTAAAGCTGGATCTTACAGAGAGAAGCAGGAGTCAAGGGAGCAATTGACTTCCATTTATGCAAAGCCCAAGACCAGGTCACACTAGTTTCTGCCCTTAGAAGTCAGGTGGGGGTGGAGGGCTGGGAGATGGCTGAGCGCTAAATTGATGCCTTGCAAAGCTGAGGCCAAGAGTTTGAGCCTGGGTGCCACCTGCATGTGCTGAGGACCATCCTGGAAACTCTGCTATCTCTCTGAGATCCTGATCACATAGAGGTGACTGTGGCACTACTGCCAGCTGTTTGTTCCTTGTGAGTACTTAGTGAGCACTAAGGTCCCCAGCGAGGACTGAGCACCTCCACCAGAGAGGGCCTCAGGGCAAGCAAACTCTTCAGCTAAAGGAGAGCGGTCCTTACCCACCACTGCAGCCACGTGTGTGAGCACCACAACAACCGGACCTGTGTGCAGCCCCGGCCTCAGCCGCATCAGCAGAGGGAAGAGAAGGAGAAAAGAAAATGGCCAGAGGAGTGGCAGAGGGAGCAGGGCTATGGGTAATGTGCTGTTTCTAGGATTCTTTCTTTTTGTTTTGGGGGCCGCACCTGGGCTTGCTCTTGGCTCTGTGCCCCGGGATCATTCCTGGTGAGACTCAGGGGACCATATGGAATGTAGGGGTTGAACCCAGCTCAGCCTCATCAAGGTCAGCGCCCTGCCCACTGTGCTATCAGTCTGTTCATTTCTTCCCTGGGGGAGTACGCCTGCTCCTGCTCAGGAGCCCTTCTCTGGATCCTGATGCTGGGGGACTGTGAGGGTCTACCTGGAGCTCGAGCTCCTGCATGAAAGCAGCCACTTCTGCCCTCTCAGCCCTGCCCTGCAGCTGTTCCTTCATCAAGCTCCCTGGGCACCATTCCCGGGTGTTCTGACTTTGTAGGTCTGGGCTAAGGGCTAGGGATCTGCTTTCTCAATCCCCAGGAGAGGCTGCATAGCCAGTCTTTGCTTTGGGGCCACACCGGCCATGCTCAGGGCTTACTCTTACCTCTGCACTCTGGGATCATTCCTGGTGGGGGGGACCATAGGAGATGTCCAGGATGGAACTTGGGTGGTCTGTGTGCAAGGCAAGTACCCTATCCACTGTACTATCACTCCGGTCCTAGCACTGCAGTCTTGAACCAGGACCAGAGAGTCAATGACCTAGTAGAGGTAACACACATCTGCAGTCTCCACCCATGCAGCTCTGTTTCCTCAAGAAATTTTCTGATTGCCACCTTTTTGGATTTCTCAAACCAATCAACCAAATGGAGAGTCCAGCTTATGAAAAGAATCTGTTCACACATTAGAAAAAAATTCGAGCTCCCTTCCCACTCATGTTCATGGGAAGTTTCTGCTTTCAGGCCCATTGGGCCTTCTTTCTTACAGGAAGGCCATTGGCACCTGACGTGTCTGAGCTGCCTCCCTGTCCTTTCTTGTCCTCACCTCAGACTCTGGCCCCACAGGAGGTACCCAGTAACCATAATTTCCTGGCTATGTTTCTCTGCTCTTAAGTTACTGCCCTATCACACTCTTTGTTGTTGATTTGCTTTTGGGGGCCATGCCTGGCCATGCTCAGGATGATGCATGCGTGTGTGTGTGTGCATGTATGCATGTGCGCATATGTGTGTGTGCATGTACCATTCTCCAGATTTGTTTTAGTTCTGACCCCTTGAGACATGCTGGTATTGGATGCTCATGATTGAAGATTTGGAGACAGTGCAGAACAGTGGGGATAGGATAAGTGGTTTTTTTCTTACATGACAAACTTGTGTGATGGTATCAAACTTTTAGTGATTTTTTAAAAAACATGTTAGGTGGTCCCAGTTGAGAAAATTCTTTTCAGGAAAAACTCCTAAAAAGGCATTTCTCAAGTGGAGCAAGTCAGAAAGAGCCTCATGAGACAGACAGGGAGTCAATAGAGCCTGTCATTTGCGAGGGTGAATGTGGGTTCTGGAAAGAGCAAATATCTGAGCAAAACCCATATATCTTGAAGCTCGTTCGATACTGGTCCTTGGATAGTAATTTCTGGATGCTTCTGAAACCCACTACATAGAATGAAGATGTAGGATGGGTAGGTGATGAGGGGATTTACATTGATAGTAAGTATTTGCTTCATATAGGGATTTTTCATACAGGTAGATCCCATGAAGATCTTGATTTGTCTTTTTTTTTCTTTTTGGGTCACACCTGGCAATGCACAGGGGTTACTCCTGGCTCATGCACTCAGGAATTACTCCTGGCGGTGTTTGGGGGACCATATGGGATGCTGGGAATCGAACCCGGGTTGGCTGCATGCAAGGCAACATCCTACCACTGTGTTATTGCTCCAGCCGCCGATCTTGATTTGTCTTGTGGAAGCTTCTGTACTTTCTGAACATTCAGTCGGAATGTGTATATGGACTCTTGACGCAAAGCCTTTCTTATGGAACCGAATGGGAGCCTCTGGAGTGCCCCTTGTGAGCAGAGTGGGAAATGGAAGCCAATACCAGACTCAGGAAGGGCAAGTCTCCCACCAAACACTCGCAAGATAAAGGGGTCCTGACTCCTAGTCACTTCAGTTCAACTTAGTGGTTCGTAATTCAAAAGACTTAGGAGTCATGAAAAATTATTTTAGCTCTAGTGTGAAGAAAGTCGAATTGCAGCTGCAATGACAGGTATTGCTGGAGGATAATCAACACAGCCCCTGGGCAATCCTTTATTCTCTGTCCGTATAAGCAGACCATCTAGAAAACAGTTTTTTATTTCCCCCTGATGGGAGAGTAGTGCATCTTCCTGATCTGACCTCAGAGTTACGGCCACACAATATTTAAATTTCAGTGTCAGGGATTCAAGAAGTAGCACATGGTGCCCGGAGGAGGCAGAAACAGTGGTGCCTTCCTGCCTGTCTTCCTTCCTTCCTCCTTCTCTTTCTCCCTCCCTCCTTTTCTTATTTTTTTCTCTTCCTTCCCAGCAGTGTTCAGGCCTTATTCCTGGTGATACTCCGGGGAACCATATGAGGTGCCAGGGATTATTAAACCAGCATTGTCAGCATCAGGGCAAGCACGCTTAACCACTGAACTACCTCTCCGGCCCCTGAAGCATGAGTTTGAACATTGATGATGGCTGCCTGCTCTCTAGCAGCCCCTGCTATCCCCTTTCTGTACCCACAAACCTTTCATAAATTATTTCTGTTGAATTTCGGCATAAATGTGTCTTTTTCCTTGTAGTCTCAAACTCTGAGATGCACTGACTCATGGAGTCCCTGGAGGCGGCAAACGTCAGAGGAAGCTTAAAGGGGAGAGGATGGTACCCAAAGATAAGCAGCCCACTTGGCACTGACTCATCAAATATCTTAAAACTAAGAGGGTAAGCTGGACCCGAGTGCCCTCCTGACCCAGCCTCCTTCCTGGCACAGTGTGTCTCAGATCCAGACTCAGAGTGGGGGTAAATTCAATTCCACTGAAAGATTGTCAATTTCCTTGGTGCATATTTCCAAGAAAATGCTGGAACCAAGCTGCATGTCTGTGCCTCTGTCTGGAAAGCATCTAGCTTTTGCCTTACTGCTTTTAGCACATGTCAAAATGTTCCAGTTGTTGGGGCTGCAGTGAGTAAGGCATTTGCCTTGCATGCACCCAACCCGGGTTCTATCTCTATCATCCCTGACCACCACCAGGAGTAATTCCTGAGTGCAGAGCCAAATGACCACTGAGCATCATTAGGTGTGGCCCCAAAACTACAATAACAACAACAAAACACCATCAACAGGAAAATGTTCCAGTTCCTTTTGGGGCCGACAAAGGCAGGACCATGACCACAAGAGGGCAGCAACACACAGTGAACTGTGGAGGGTACCTGGATGCTGCTGGGCAGAGGGTAAGTGCAGGTACTTTACTTAGCCAGGCCTGGCACTGCCACCGGGAAGGGACAAGGCAAGGGAGCTTCCTGGAGAGCAGGAACTCCGAGAAGGTGCTTCCCTCTGGTCCAGATGAGGAGTCTTACACCAGAGAACTCCAAAGGGCACCAGTGGCTTGGGGGCTTTTATAGCCACGGGGTTTGTTTTATCTTTGGGGATGCAATTTTGGAAGATATGTGAAGCAGACAGGCATTAAATCGTTTTTTAAAGCTTATTTCAGCTTGTATTTAGGTCTTGCATTGGACAGATGCAAGATTTTGTTCGTTTGCTTGTTTATGGAGTTATACCCAGCGGTGATTAGAGCTTACTTTTGGCTCTGCACTCAGTGATCTCTCCTGATGGGCACCATTTGGAGTGCAAGGGATCAGACCAGGCTTGGCCGCATGCAAGGCAAGTGCCTTACTATCTCTTGTACTATCTCTTCCGCCCCATAGAAGTCTGGCCTTTGGGGTAATACATTCCAGCTGCTGTGAGGAAGCGAATTCTACAGGTGACCCTAGAGTCCATGTGTCTGACAGAGGCTGGTCAAGGCTTCTGCTACTCTCTCACGGCACGGGAGCTGCAAACCTTCCCTAGCCACCTGCTGCTGCAGCCAGAGCCCACAAGCAGCCTGAGCTCAGCCCCCGAGAGAAGAGCCACCAGGATCTCATGTTTAAAAGTGTGACCAGCATGTGAGAACTACTGGCCCCATTGCCATGCTTCTTCTTAATCTTCCAGAGCAGATTGGGTTTTCTTTCTTGTGGGGGGGAGTACACATCTAGTGATGCTCAGGGGTGACTCCTGGCTCTGCACTCAGGGGTCACTCCTGGTGGTGCTCAGGGAACCATTTGGGGTACTGGGGATTGAACCTTGGTCGGCCATATGCAAGGCAAATGCCCTGCCCCTGTGCTATCACTTTGGCCCCTTCTAGAGCAGATTTTTACCAACTTTGTTCCTCTTCTGAAGCACAGTACACAGGAGATGAGCAAGGGCCAATTCCCTCAGTTCTCCTGCAAAGCCTTTGCCTTTTCTCTTTTTCTCTGCCTAAAACATGAATTCTAGACCTAGACTGCAGGGCTGATGGGAGGGCACGGGATGGTATGGTGGCAGCTCTGTGGAGCCCTCGGGTTCATGACCTGGTAGGATGCTCCATTGACTTAGGGTTAGAAGAGATCTTTCTTTCTTTTGATTTTCCTCCTCTGCTCCTCTCTGTCATTGCTGCAGTGGCCTGGCGAGAGTGCTAACACACTGGCAGCTGGGGTGATTGCTGGGGAGTGTATTTGCTCACTTGGCCGCAGTGCTCACCCAGGTTTGCGCTTATTTTAGTTTTGATGCTTGTATGTGTGTTTGTCAGGCACTGCCCTCTTTGTTGAGGCACACACTTATGATTCTGCTGCTCACTAGGTTTCACTGTGGTACCCACACAACTGCTTACCAGAGGGCATACTTCCTGGCCATGGTGCTTGCATTTATTTATTTATTTATTTATTAGTTTATTTAAAGTTGTGGTGCTTGTTGGGGGCACAACCCTTTGGTTTTTTTTTATTTTAATGAATCATCGCGAGATACATTTACAGACTTAGAGATTTTCATGATTGTGTTTCAGTCAAACAATGTTCAAGTACCAATCCTTCCACCAGTGCCCATTCTCCACCACCAATGTTCCCAGTATCCCTCCCCCATCCCCATTCCTTCTCACCTCCTGCCTCTGTGGCAGGAAAAATCCCTCTTACTCTCTCTGTCCTTTTGGCTGTTATGCACAACATTATATTTTGATAATGCTTTTACATGCCTAACTGCGAGGCATTCAGGAATTGTAGCATGGAGGACTGCAGACAGCAGGTGTGATAGGTTTAAACAACTGTCAGTTTGAGTACACTCAGTGTACGTGGAGCATCAGGCACTTGAACTCATGACCATGTGGTTTCAAGGCCCTGCCTCATTCCACTGGGCCACGCAGAAATTTAAGATACCCAGGTCAATAAGCTGAAGCAGTTGTAGGGTTCATTCTAATTTGTTTTCTTTTGGACATCACCATCCTTTGTCGTTTGATACGTGTTAAAACTATTATTCTTTTGGGGCTGGGGCAATGGCACAGCAGGTAGGGCATTTGCCTTGCACGCAGCCAACCCGGGTTCAATTCCCAGCATCCCATATGGTCCCCTGAGCACCACCAGGGGTGATTCCTGAATGCAGAGCCAGGAATAACCCTTGTGCATTGCCGGGTGTGACTCAAAAAGTGCAAAAAAAAAAAAAACCAACTATTATTCTTTTGATCTAATTTGGAAAGGTGTGTGTGGGGGGGGGGGTGTGCAGAACCTCCTGCCCCTGAGCCAGGCTGTCTTCACTGGGGCCCCCTCAGAGGGGGGCAGGTTGAGTTTCCCTCCCCTTCCCAAGCAGAGCCCCAGCGGCTGAAAACCTCCAGAACCCAGCCACAACCATATTCAAGGCCACTCTCAGCACGCTCAGACTAGCCTCACGCTTGAAGGAACGGACAGAGGAACCCAGGTATTGAGGACCCGTGACTGAGATCTCCAAGCCTGCTTGGATCAGGACTGGGCCACCTCTACCTAGATCCCCCATATTCCAGTAGCTTGGCAGTCACACCCACGAACCGCCCCCGGCACCATGTAATCTCATCAATGGCCAAGATCCAGAGACTATAAAACTATAAAACAAAGCTCCTGGAAAAGAGTGATGCAGAATCTCACACAGCAGAACCTGGCAAGCTACCTGCAGTGTATTCAATATGCCAAAAACAGTAAAAATAATGGGCCTCATTCCCCTGACCCTGAACGCCTGCATGCAAGCACGTGCTCCAGCCTGTTGAGTTCTCTCTAGCCCATTGTGACTGCCTTATCCTTCCATGCTTTCCTCTGTTGGGTGATCTTTATTCTGGGACCAGTGAGCCCTAGTGCTAAAGCATGATCTTTTTGTTCCCTCCTTGCTTTACTGAGGTATAATTGAGAAATAAAATGAAAATATGTTTCAAGTATGCAATGTGATAGTTTGATATGCATTGTGTGAAAAGACTCTCACAATCAAATTTATCAACATATTCAGCACTTTATATGGATACCTTTTTGGGGGGGTTGACATACCTGGAGGTACTTAGGGTTTACTTCTGGCTCTGTACTCAGGGACCACTCTTGGTGGACTCAGGTGGCTGCAGGAAATTGAATTCAACCAGCTGTATGCAAGGCAAGCATCGTACACACCATACTATCACTCTGGCCCCTATTTTTGACTTTTTGAGGGACCTCCTTAACTTGTTCTCATATAAATGGCTGTTCCCATTTATGTCCTTCCAGCAGCTTTTGTGCAAACACTCTCTTCCTGCACATTATCACCAATAGTGATAATGACAGTGATAATGATAATGACACCTCTTTGTGTGTTTGTTTTTGATGCTAATCAGTCACATCAATTATGTCTGTTCAGGCACTTGCACTTTGGATTATTTTGTGGAAATGCATTGGCCAGGGGAGGACTTTCCTGGGTGATGCACAGCAGTCCCGCTGCCATCTGACTGTGCCAGCAGGGATGTCTGCCTTCCTGGTGAGCCCCAGCTCACCTGCCCTCCAGCTTATTGGTGGCTCTGTGTGCCTACGTGGGTCTCTCACATGCAAGTATGCCACTGCTGACCCCGCTCTTTTTTTTTTTTATTTGGGGGCCAAATCCAGCAGTGCTCAGGAATCATTCCTAGTAGTGCTCAGGGGCACCATAAGGAATGACGGGGATCAAACCCTGGTCAGCCACATGCAAGGCAAGCACCCTACCCTCTGTGCTATTGCTCAGGCCAGAGCAAGCACCACTGTAAAAAAAAATTTTGGGGGGGGGAAACGGCTGGAGGGATAGTACAGCGGGTAAGGCATTTGCCTTGCACACAGCCGACCCAGGTTCGATTCCTAGCATCCCATATGGTGCCCCCAAGCACCACTAGGAGTAATTCTTGAGTGTGAGTGCAAAGGCAGAAGTAACTCCTAGGCATCGCCAGGTGTGACCCAAAAAGAAAAAATTTTTTTATTGCATTACTGTGAGATTCACAGTTACAAAGTTGTTCATGATTGGGTTTCGGTCATACAATATTCCAGCTTCCAACCCTTCACCTATGTACATTTCCTGCCACCAGAGTCCCCAGTTTCCCTCCTCTGACCCCAGCCTGACTATGCTGACCCCACTCTTGAGGTGAGGCCTCTGTGGCCAGCCAAGCCTTTTTCCCACCTCACCCTTCCTCCTCATCCTGGCCCTGCAGTCCGTAGCCTGCGTGTGGAGAACAGCGTTGCGTTGGCCTCCCTATGCCAGGCTTTGCCCCTCTGCTCAGTGAGACTGCTGGACTCTTTGGGGGAGTGCCCCCTGCCCCCTGTGCTGGGGCCTCAGGCTCTGAGCTCAGGCCTTCACGGCCCTTGTTCTTCTCAGGGACCCCAGCTGCACTGCCTGAGGTCCAAAGCTTAAAAATTCATTTTTTGTATTTTCTCCAGCTCTCTATGGCAAGTAGATGGGAGGCTCCCAGTGTGCTTCATCCTTCCTGGGAGGTACTGCATGTCCCTGTCGGGTATCAGAGTCCCCTGTTGGGGTTTGCTTACTGAGGACTCTCCTTCCACTTGCTGCACCCCTGTTTCCCCAGCAGCTCACTGGCGAATGTTGGTGTGGTGGAGGCTTCTCAGTCTCCTCAGCCTCTTTGTGATGCTGAGGGAGAGCCAGTTAGCTGAGGGGCACCCCCTCCCCCGTCATTGGAAACACCCCCCTGCAATGCCCGACTCATGACTCCTGTTGTCTCTGGGTCTCTGATAATACAGAGACAAGACAAGGCCCGTCCTCTAGCTTGTCATGCTTGTTTAAACCACTCCAGGCAGGTTCCTGTCACGATTCCTAACTCATAGTGTTCCTGGGACACAGATCATGTTGACCACGATAATGTTGGTGGTTGAGAGGAACAGGGGTAGTCAGGCAAGGAGAGTCAGTTGGATTGGGGGCACGGTTGTGAAGATGAGGTGCCCTGGAGAGGCAGTAGGGGGCTGTGGGTGGATCTGGGCAGGGTTTGCTGGGGAGAAGGGGAGTAAGTTTGAAAATGAGGGGCTAGAGCAATAGCACAGTGGGTAGGGCGTTTGCCTTGCACGCGGCCGACCCAGGTTCGATTCCCAGCATCCCATATGGTCCCCTGAGCACTGCCAGGGGTAATTCCTGAGTGCAGAGCCAGGAGTAACCCCTGAGCATCGCCGGGTGTGACCCCAAAAAAAAAAAAAGAAAATGAGTCGGAGGGCTTCTGAGGTTGGAGGTCATGGAAAGAATGGGAGAGGAAGAGGTTGGGAGAGGACTTTGTTCCTGGGAAGAAAGAAGGACAAATTAGAGACTGGGGAAATGGAGAGGACTGAGTGGGGTTGGGAGAGACTTGAAGTTGCTTCTGATATGCAGAAAAAATTGGGGGCACCTCCCAAGCAGTGCTGGGGAGGCCGGGCCACTCTCAGCACTATTTAGTTGTCCCAAGTGGAAAGCTCAGTGCCGAGGACTGAAGGGTACTGGGGGCCACCACGACCGTTTCCAGAAGTTCTGAGGACCTCCAGGGACACATGGGGGAATAATGCAATGCTGAAGTTAAACTTGGGTCTTTGTGCATCCAAGACCACAGAGCTATCTGCTTGGTCCCTACACAACGAAAACAATTATCGTGCTCACATGTATATAGCATTGCCATTTTAGGCATTTGTAAGTGTCTGATTAACCACATTCATAATGTTGGGAGCTACTGCCACTCGCCCTCACCCCCTCCCCCACCCCATCCCCCACTCCCTAAAGCTTCTCATCTTCCCAGCAGGAAATCCTGAGCACCTGTAATGCCTGTTCTCCCCTCTGAATTGTACCGCAAGAGCTGAAGTCACCACTTCCTCCACAAGCTCCATTCCTAGTGGAGAAAGGGTGGGCTGGAGGCCCAGAACTGGGAACCAGGAGGTGGAGGAGAGAATGGGGGGAGGGGTGGGGATTGTTGGGAGGCATCTGGGTAGGTGCCTGGGCCTGCAATGGTGCTAGATTACAGCTCCCTGCCTGTGGCCCCGTTCCTGCGGGGCCAGTACAGAGACTCTATGTTCTGGCTGGGTTTTTGTGCTGACCCCGAGACTGAGCCTCCCTGGGGTCAGCATATGCTCAACCTGCCCATGATGAGAGGTGAACTGGGTGGTCCTTGGAATGGGTGACTGGAGGGCATTAAACTTTGTTTGTGTTCTCCTTGTGGCTGACCATCTGAGGAACTCAATAAGATGGCCAATGGGGAAAGCTCAGGGTTCCACAGGTGGACCCCCAAAATCCTGTCTAGAGGGACAGAGGGACTGTATGAACAGTTGGGAGGAGGTGACTGGAAGAATTATGGGGAATAGGGAATCAGGGGAGTGGTAGGGGGTGAGAACTGTGGTATAATAATAAGAGTGTTTGGGGGGCCAGAGCGATAGCACAGCGGGTAGGGCGTTTGCCTTGCACGAAGCCTACCCAGGTTCGATCCCCGGCATCCCATATGGTCCCCCAAGCACCGCCAGGAGTAATTCCGAGTGCAAAGCCAGAAGTAACCCCTGAGCATCGCTGGGTGTGACCAAAAAAAGCAAAAAAAAAAAAAAAATAAGAGTGTTTGGAAGGCTAGGAAGGGATTGGAGGAAGTGGAGGAGAAGGAACAGGGGCAGATTGAGGGGTTATAAGTTACTGCAGAAGGACTGAAAATGGGGGCCAGAGAGGTAGTACAGAAGGTAGGGTGCTTGCCTTGCACATGTCTGACCTGGGTTCAGTTCCTTTTTTTTTTTTTTGCTTTTTGGGTCACACCCAGCAATGCTCAGGGGTTACTCCTGGCTCTGCACTCAGGAATTACCCCTGGCGATGCTCAAGGTACCATATGGGATGCTGGGAATCAAACCCGGGTTGGCCGCGTGCAAGGCAAACGCCCTACACGCTGTGCTATCACTCCAACCCCCTGGGTTCAATTCTTGACATCCCATATAGTCCCCCAAGCCCTTTCAGGAGTGATCCCTGCACACGGAGCCAGGAGTAAACTCTGAGCACTGTCAAGTGTGGCCCCAAAACTAAACTAGGGTGAGGGAAGGAAAGAAAGAGAAACAGACAGAAAGAAAGAAATACTAAAGCTGGAAGGAAAGTGGGGAGCAGGAAGGAATGGAGCCAGAGAGACTGGGGACAGGCAGAGAGAAGAGCAGAGCAGATCAGACCTGGCAGACACTGGGAGGGGCTGGGAAGGTAGGGGGGACCCCTGGAGGCATGGGAGGGGTTGGCAAGACCTGGAGGACTGGAGTGACATGCGGGGGGGGGGGGGGGGGGGGGGGGGGGGTTGTGAGAAAGTAGATTTTGAGAGCAGAACGGAGGTATCGGGGGAATAGTGGGGTGAGGAGGAGACGCCAGGAGAAGTGAGAGCCCCAGGGCAACATGGGAGGGGCTGGGAAAGACGCTTCTCCAGCTGGAGGTTAAAACTCCCCACATTAATCAATCCCGGTGAGGGATATATTTCCCAACTTCTCCTTGTTGTCCTACCAGTTTTTGGTGTTCCTCATTTAAGGGCCTCGGGATGTGCATGCATAGCCACCTGGAATCCCTACCTTAACTTTGACCCCGTTAAAATGCATCCTCCAAGTGCATGAAACCAAATCTTGGTCTCCCCTTGCCAGGGGCCCTCCTGAGCTTTGACCCAGCTCAATGGGTGCTCATACTAAGGCCTGATCATCTGGTTCCTCGTTCCCTTCACCTGCACCCTCTCAGCGGAGGCCAGCTCATCTGGTCCTGGTCCCCTCACCTGCACCCCCTCTTCCTCAGCTCAGCTCATTCCCTGTCCCCAGCTTCTGTCCACCCTCGTGCTACTCTGTCCTCTCTGTGCTTCAATACTCTACTCTGGATCCAGCCTCTGCTCTTGCTTCTGCCTGGAATGTTCTTTTTCACACAGGTCTTAGTTGCTTTCTTTCTCTCCTGGTCCTGACTCAAATTCCACCTTCTCTGGACAGGCCTCAGATGGTCCTGGATAACATCACCGAACCAGCAGCCTGAGCTCATCTTCCTCCTGCCACTCACCAGTCCCTGCTGTCAGGTGACTGAAGGCTTGTGGCCAGAGTGACCGCCCCTCATCACCATATGAATGTGGGGTTGGGTGGGGGGAGGGTTTCTGGCTTATTCACAGTCTGAAGCAGCAGTTGGGAGTGTTCAATAAATGGATGTGTATTGTCTATTCACCCAATCAGTCACAATCAAGGACACAGCAACAAATGTGGGAGCAACCCAGATATCCAAGGGGGAGAAGGGGTCAGAGTAATAGCATAGCTGGTAAGCTCTTGCCTTGCACACGGCTGACCCGAGTTTGATTCTTGGCACTCCGTATGGTCCCCCCAGCCCACCAGGAGTAACTTCTGAGTGCAAAGCCAGGAGTAACTCCTGAGCATTTCCAGGTGGGACCCCAAAACAAAAACTAAAAGAATACTAAATCAAGGGGGAAAATAAATGGATAAACTGAGTGTGGCAGATACATTTGATGGATTATTATTTAACCATGGAAGGTAGAATGCTTTTTTTTTTTCCAGGAACAAAAAAGATACATTTTATTTCTAGAAATATAGAAAGGAATCTCACAGTATACAGCTCAGGTTTTCCTACTTCCCCATCATCATCATCATCATCATCATCATCATCATCATCATCATCATCATTCCATTGATCGTTGAATATCTCGAGCGGTCTCAGTAACGTATCCATTCGTCCTAGCCCTGAGATTTTAGAAGCCTCTCTTTACTTGTCCTTCCCAACAGTGTCACATTGGAGGCTCTCTCAGGGTCAGGGAATGAGACCCAGAATTGTTACTGTTTTTGGCATATGAATACACCATGAGGAATTTGCGAGGCTCTCCCACATGGGCAGGAAACTCTCAGTAGCTTGCCAGGTTCTCCCAGAGGGAGAAGTAGGCTATAAGATGTAGGAGCTTGGTATAAGTCTTCCGGGAGCTGCTTGGTTTTAAGTCTCTGGATATTGGGCGTTGGTGGGATTACACAGCACCAGGGGCAGTCCCTGGGTGTGACCACCTAGCTACTGGAAAATGGAAATCTGGGCGGAAGAGGCCCAGTCCCGATCCGAGCAGGCTCAGAGGTCTCAGCCCGGGGTCCCACACACCTGGGTTCCTTTGCCGGTATCTTCATGCATGAGGCTTGTGTGGAGAGGGGCCTTGAGCATAGCTGTGGCTAGGCTCTGGAGGTCTCCAGAGGTCTTCCTTCTTATCCAAGTGGAAATAAAATGGGGCTAAGAAAACACATACAAAGGCTTGAAGAAAACTGTAGTTCAGGAAGTTTTCTGGATTGAACACTTCTTTTACTAAGAAAAGGATGTTACACTTCTGTTACAGCCTAGATGAAGCTTGAGGACATCAGCTAAGTGAACAAACCAGGCATGAACATTCTTTGTGAGACCTCTTACATGAGATTCACAAAGTAGCTAGTTTAGAGCCAGCATGTACTATGGAATGGTCAGGACTGATGGAAGGGAGGAATGGGGCATATTGTTTCACAGATACAGTTTCAGTTTATAGCATAAAGAAGGTCTAGAGATGGCCAGAGAGAGAGAGAGAGAGAGAGAGAGAGAGAGAGAGAGAGAGAGAGAGAGAGAGAGAGAGAAATACAGCAGGTGAGGGCATGACAGACTGAGTTCAACATATATTGTCCCATAAGCCTTCCAGAATGATTCCTGAGTGCTTAGCCAGGAGTAAGCCCTGAGCACTGCAGGATGTGGCCCCCAAACAAAACAAAAAGAAACAAAAGAAAGGCCTAGAGAAGGATGGTGGTGATGAACACACCACAGCAGGAGAGATTTGCTCAAAACTATTCAACTAGAGAGCCTGGCTAGCTACCGAGAGTATCCCGCCTGCACGGCAGAGCCTGGCAAGCTACCTGTGGCATATTCGATATGCCAAAAACAGTAATGATAGGTCTCATTTCCTTGACCCTGAAAGAGCCTCCAATCGTTGGGAAAGATGAGTAAGGAGAGGCTGCTAAAATCTCAGGGCTGCATGTAATAGAGACGTTACTGGTGCCCGCTCGAGTAAATGGATGAACAACAGGATGACAGTGACAGTGACACTCAACTAGACACTGAGAAATGATAATGTTGTTAAATTCTGATGTGTGTGTGTGTGATTGTGTGGTGCCAGGGGTGGGAATCCAAGGGCCTCACACCTCAATGTGTCTAGCAACATTCACCTGTCCCCTTCCTGCCCTGAGTCTTCATTTTCTTTCTTAATAAGTTATTACTATTATTATTTTTTTGCTTTTTGGGTCACACCCGGCGATTCACAGGGGTTAATCCTGGCTCTGCACTCAGGAATTACTCCTGGCAGTGCTCAGGGGACCATTTGGATTGCTGGGATTTGAACCTGGGTTGGCTGCGTGCAAGGCAAAAGCCCTACCCACTGTGCTATCACTCCAGCCCCATAAGTTATTAGTTTTGATATGATTATTTTTGAGTATTTGTGTGCACAGGGCTGGCTACTCCCAACTTTGTGCTCCAGGGAACATATTTATGTTAATGGGATTGAGCCTAAATCTCCTGCATGCAGGGCACATGCTTAGACTGTTGAGCCCCAAGTTTCATTTTCTTTTCCTCCCTTCCTCTTTCCCTCCCTCCCTCCCTCCCTCTCTCCCTCCCTTCCTCCCTCCCTCCCTCCCTTCCTTCCTTCCTTCCTTCCTTCCTTCCTTCCTTCCTTCCTTCCTTCCTTCCTTCCTTCCTTCCCTTCCTTCCTTCCTTCCTTCCTTCCTTCCTTCCTTCCTTCCTTCCTTCCTTCCTTCCTTCCTTCCTTCCTTCCTTCCATCCTCCCTCCCTTCTTCCCTCCCTTCTTCCCTCCCTTCCTTCCTTCCTTCCTTCCTTCCTTCCTTCCTTCCTTCCTTCCTTCCTTCCTTCCTTCCTTCCTTCCTTCCTTCCTTCCTTCCTTCCATCCTCCCTCCCTCCCTCCCTCCCTCCCTTCCTTCCTGTACCAATTCTGTTACTATTAGATTTTCAGGCATATAATATCCAAACACCACACACACCACCAGTGTCAACATCCCTCCACCAATGTCTCCCCTTATTTTTTTCTCCCTACTTGAATTTTTCTCTTCACCAGTTATATAAGCACACAGTTTAAACCCTCGATTCGTAAACTGTGGGTCATGAGCTGACATGGGGTTGCGTAACTGCGTGTGGGGGTCGAGAAAAGTTTGGCAAGAGTGAAAGGTTTCTGAATGTGCAACAACCAAATAAAATCATTCGAAATCAGCTGTGTAATGAATCTGAGGTGTTTCTGGCACTGCTCCCCTATAGGATTTCTTGGGCAACAAAGGGGTTGCAAGTTTCAAAAGTTTAAGAAACCCTGATTTAAAGAACCAGATAGTCTCCTTTAAGGCTTCGTGTTGCTTTTGTTCTGTTTAGTTTAAATTTTGGCAGCATTTGAGATTGAACCAGAGCTTCACACATGCAAGGCTAGTGCTCTGCTATTAAGCTTATCCCCCCAGCCCCCCAGCCTTGAAGCTTTGTTTAGAAAAATATTTGTATCTCTTTTCCATCTCCTCCTCCTCCTCCCAGTCAATGGCTTTCTTGCTTCTATTTTAGCAAGAAAAAAAAAGTACATACTGCTATGTTGCTAAATAATTTGTGTTTTAATTTCCTGCTGATTAAGCTGTGATTTTGCAGCTAACACCCACTTTCCCTTCTTTAGCTCTGACATACATCGTCTATTGTTCAGGCCCAGAGCCATGAGGTCCTGAAATACTTGCCTCATGGTGAACCCAGAGAATGAAGCAGAGTGAGCAAAGACCACATACAGTTATTCCATTTCCAGGAAACAGCCTGCGTAGGCCAGGGCCACAGCGAGAAAGTAGGTTAGTGGTTGCCCAGGCCAGCACCGGGAGGCCGTGGTGGAATGGGGTGAGGGGGGTGGGGTGGGTGAGTGGGTGTTGGGAGGTGTGGGGGATAGTAGTGACTGCTAATGGGAACAGGCTGCTTCTGTAGGGGCTGAGAATCTTGAGGAATTACATGGTGGTGATGGATGTACCCTTTTGTGGAAACACTAAAACCACTGACTTCACACCCATAGTATTCATCTGATGGGAGTAAACTTATCTCAGTCCAAAACAACTTGTTTCTGGATCCTTCTGAAGAAAACAAGACCGGCGGCGGCTGGGAGTCCTGAGGGACTGGGGAGAGGGGAGGGAGTGGGCAGAGAGAAGCAGCTGCGGCGGGTGCCTTTCCTGGGCGTCTCTCTGCAAGCAGTTGGGGCTCAGTTCCAGGGGCGCCTTCTCAGAAGAGACTCAGGGAAGGGCGAGGGGAGAGGGAGCTCTTCTCCATCAGCTCCCGCTGAGCTGGTGGCACCCATAGGTCCTGGAGCAGAAAGAGAAGCACCAGAAGTGACAGCCTGTCAGTGCCAGGGACCTGGTCAAGGCCCTGAGGACCAGGGTCAGGACACAGCTATGGCTCAATGCTGCTCCCCACTGCTGGCTCGCTGGCCCTCCCAACCTTGGATTGACCACTCAAGGCCAGCAAAGCAAGGGAAGGAGAACAAGTCCTCAAAGGCCCATATTTGGATCTGCCTTGTCCTGCCTGGCACGTCTGCTCACTGCGGTCTCGTTCTAGGTTCAGCTTTTCAGTGACATCTGAAAACATACAATTCACCCCGGTAGGGAGGTGAGGGACTCCAGCCCTCATGCAGTTTAATCTCTGGGTATAGATTTTGGCTTCCCCAGATCTTCACTTTTTTTTTGTTTGTTTGTTTGTTTTTTGGGTCACACCCGGCAATGCACAGGGGTTACTCCTGGCTTTGCACCCAGGAATGACTCTTGGCATTCCACAAGGGACCAAATGGGATGCAGGGAATCGAACCCTGGTGGGGCCTCATGCAAGACAAATGCCCTACCCACTGTACTATCGCTCCAGCCCCAGAACTTCACTTTTAGTAGTCTAACTTTGACCTGAAACCTTAACAAAAATGTAATTATTAACACATATCTTCCTTATTATATATAACTTTTTATGTTGTAATGCAGTATATATATATATAACTTTGTATATTGTAATGGAGTAAACTAGAGAAAAGAAAATGTTTTAAAAAATTGTAAGAGGGGGGCTGGAGAGATAGTAAACAGCAGGTAGGGAGCTTGCCTTGCATGCAGCTGACCCACTTTAGATCCCTGGCCCCTCATCTGATCCTCCAATACCACCAGAAGTGATCCTGGTGCAGAACTTGGAGTTAGCCTTGAGCACCTCTGGGTGTGCCGTCCCCCAAAACTTAGAAGAGAAAACACACAGATGGTACTGTACATGTTCATTGATATCATAATTTGTCCTCAGTCAAGAAAATCTGGGGGGACTGGAGATAGTGCAGGGGTTAAGGCGCTCATCTTGTGTGTAGCTGAGCCCTGTTTATTTTCAGGACACATAGCCCCCCAAGCATCAATGGAAGTGATCCCTGAGCACCACTGGATGTGGTCAAACCCTCCACACTCCCCCAGCCCCCAACCAAACAAAATTCTGAATCTAAATGGGCCCAGGAGCTCAGAACTGTGCTGGTCAGGGCCACAGGTGCTCAGCAAGGATCGGATCACCGTGTCCTCAGTTCTAGGTTCAAGTTTTTTCCTTATCTCTTTGAAACGATTATTTCCTTGTCTTTTGCCTTCCAGGGCTGCTGACGAGAACTCTGATGTCAAAGACTTGTTTCTTGTTTACAGACAATCTGCTTTTTTTCCTCCCTGGTACTAGGATTTTTTCCCCTTCATCTTTAATGCTCTAAAGTGTTGCTAAAATGTGAAACTTTTCTTTCTTCCCTTCCTACTTTCCTTCTTTCTTTCTTCCTTCCATTTTTTTTTATTGCTTTTTGGGTCACACCGGGTGATGCACAGGGGTTACTCCTGGCTCATGCACTCAGGAATTACTCCTGGCAGTGCTCAGGGGACCATATGGGATGCTGGGAATCGAACCTGGGTTGGCTGAGTGCAAGGCAAATGCCCTACCTGCTGTGCTATATTGCTCCAGCCCTCTTTCTTTCTTTCTTTCTTTCTTTCTTTCTTTCTTTCTTTCTTTCTTTCTTTCTTTCTTTCTTTCTTTCTTTCTTTCTTTCTTTCTTTCTTTCTTTCTTTCTTTCTTTCTTCCTTCCTTCCTTCCTTTCTTCCTTCTTTCCTTCCTCCCTCCCTTCCTTCCTTCCTTCCTTCCTTCCTTCCTTCCTTCCTTCCTTCCTTCCTTCCTTCCTTCCTTCCTTCCTTCCTTTCTTTCTTTCTTTCTTTCTTTCTTTCTTTCTTTCTTTCTTTCTTTCTTTCTTTCTTTCTTTTCTTCCTTTCTTTCTCTCTTAACTTTCTCTCTTCCTTTCCCAATCTAAGGATGGATGGTTTTTTTTAATTTGATTTTAGAAATTGCTGTCATTCCCCACATAGCATTTTTTGCTCATCATTCTTTATGTTTGCTTGGAGACGATACCCTGTGGTGCTTGGGGGCTACTCACAGCTCAGTGCTCAGGCACTGCTCCCACCTGTCCTCGGGGACCATGTGGTGCTGTGGACGGAACCCAGCCCTCCAGCCTGTACAGATGTGCTCCAGCACTCTCTCCCAAGCCCTTGTCCCCATTCCTCACCTGCTCCAGACATACTTCTATCTATTCTCCTTGGTCCTTATTTTTTTTCTTTTTTCTTTCAGATTCCCATCTTTTGATCTCAAGGAGGTTTACCCAATTCAGACTTCTAGTTCAATAGTTTTAACCCTGTCCTGTCCTGCCTGGAGCAGAACTTGTCTGTATGCATAAAGGGCTGACAAGCACTGTTCTACCACAGTGGTCATTAACAGCCCTGTATGCTGACAGGTGTCAGTCTTCACATGTGTAAATATTGACAACCACCAGTCCAGACTAGTTCATCTTGCCTCTCTCCAGCTAGATTTGGTCAGATATTAGCTCATCTTGTGAATTATTGGCCCCCCTTTTTAGTGGCTTCCCCAGCAATGCTTGGTAACCAGAGGCCACTCCTGGTAGTACTTAGCTCTGTGATTCATGCCTGATGGTTTGGTGATTGGGCAGACCATGAAGTGGTAGCTGGCCCCAGCATGCTGGGGGCCCCCAGGGCCACCCCATGGTTCTCAGGGACCACCAGGGCCATAGCTGGCAGAGCTCAGGAGGCCACATAGTTCTGGAATCAAACTAGGAGCTCTGCTTCCTGGCCCATATTGCTTTTGAAATTTTTTTTGGGGGGGGTCACACCCGGCAATGCACAGGGGTTACTCCTGGCTCTGCACTCAGGAATTACCCCTGGCCGTGCTCAGGGGACCATATGGGATGCTGGGAATCGAACCCGGGTCGTCCATGTGCAAGGCAAACGCCCTACCTACTGCGCTATTGCTCCAGCCCCGCTTTTGAAATTTTTTAACGGCAATGAAGTTTTTCTTCTTCTAGGACTGGAGCTATAGTGGGTAGAGCACTAGCCTGGCAATGCAGCTGACTCGGGTTCAATTGCCAGCATCCCATATGGTTCCTGAGCACTGCCAGGAGTAATTCCTAAGTGCAGAGCCAGGAGTAACCCCTGAGCAACACAGGGTGTGACCTCCCCCCGCCATTTTAATTTTCCTGTTTGGAGTAGATTCTTTGTCATTTTTCCTATTCTTATCTGGCGACCTTTCTTGTTGCAGCCTGGTTTCTTTGAGGGCTTTATTTATTTGGTTTTTGGGACACACCAGCAGTGTTCAGGCCACTCCTGGCACATTGCTCAGAGGTAGCTCCTGTAATGCTGGGGAGACCACGAGGGGCCAGGATTGAACCTGGGCCTCCTATGTGCAAAGCATGCACTCCAGCCCGGGAGCTCTCTCTCCAACCAACTCTTGGGGTGGAGAGACAGCACCGAGGGTAAGGTTCTTGCCTTTTGCGTGACCCATTCTGGTTGGATCCCAGACAGCAGGTATGGTGTCTCAACCACAGCTCGGAGTGATCCCCAAGCACAGAGCCAGGAGTTAGTCCTAAGCATTGCTGGGTGTAGCCATCAAACCAAACCACAACAAAAATAGATATCTCCTCTTAGAAGTTTTTCAGATGCGGTCAAACTTCTTGGTGATCCATCTGCTGAGCTAGCCTGCTTCCTCGGCGTGCCTGATTCCTGGCATAGGGTCATCTGGAGGTTCTGTAAAACCCAAAGCAGTCTGCTTGGCAGATTCCTCTTGGCTGTAGCTGGCTGGGATCCAGACTGGGGCTGTTTCAGGGGTGTCTCCTGTGGCTTTCCTCCTTGGATGACTAATTGTTTCTGGGACCATCCTCCATACTGGATGACTTTACTAAGGTCCCCATCTCAGGCACATGACTTCACTGTTTGCTGTGACCTTGAAGGGTGGGATGGAGCGCCCCTGATTTGTGCCTGTTCACTGTGAGCACACAGGTGTTGTCCCAGCTGGCCATGTCCACTGAGACCAGATGCTTTGCCTCTGCTCTCTGCTCTTCCCAGCCCCTCCCTTCCTGTGGTCTCCTGCTGCTTTGCTGACCTACACACACAGACCTGTCGTGTTATGGAAAACTCCGTGTTTGCAGCAGAGGAGGGGTTCAAGCATTGTGATGAGAAGCATGGCGATGTCCCACGTGGGGCATAGTGCTGCTAACTGGATGTGGGTCCTCTGGCAGGAGTGGGGACGGCACACCTGGGCTGCATGCAGCTTCGAGGCTTAGCTCACAGTTGCACCCATCAGGCCTGTTTGAACCTGTGGGGCACTGGGGTCGGGCTTTGCCTGGGGAAATGGGACAGAGTCAAAGCAGCTTGTAATACTTATTGAAAGGCAGGTTTGAAAGGTATCTGCATATTCATTCATTTTATTGCACCAACATTTTTATATGCGTGCGCACACACACACACACACACACACACACACATACGCACACACACACAGTGTGCCAGGCCTTCAAGAAGGCCTTTCAGACACCACTCCACAATCCTAGAAAGCAAATACGGGTGTTATGATACCCATTTTACAGATAAGAAATCTGAAATAGGAGCTCAGGACCTAGTTCAAGGGCTGGGGTGAATGTTTGGCATGTGGATTTCAGTCCCCAGCACTGTGTGGCTTTCTTAGCACCACTAGGGGTATCCCTGATTGACCCCAGCACTGAACTGTCTGGTCTGTACAGCTGGGCTGAGTATTGGCCCCTGGGACTCCTGAGCACTGCATGAAAGGCTCCTTCCAACCCTCATGCCCCTCCACACAAAGAAGGATAAAGAAAGCTGAGGTGTAGAGTGGTGGTCAGGACTGACATTCATAGCCACGTTCTTAGTCACTTCCCAGTACTGTGTTTGTGAGCGCAACATATGTGTATGTATTGGCATTAATGTGCATGTCTGTGCATGTGTGTAGGGGTGAGTGTGGGCATGAACATGCATATGTGTGCATGTGTACAAATGAGTATCATGTATGCACATATATGTGTGTGGGTTTATGGGTGAGTGTGGGCATGGGTGTGCTTATGTGTGCGTGTGTGTGTGGATGAGTGTGAGCGTAGGCGTGCTTATTCGTGCATGTGTGTACAGGTGAGTGTGGGTGTATGCATGCATGTGTGTGAGTGTGTGGGAGTGTGCGTACATGTGGACCACCTTGCATGAGGGAGTGGGGAGCGTGAAGCCTAGTTCTGACTGTGGTGGGATTGTGACAGCTGGAAGTGGCGTGGGGACAAGCCTGAGGAGCGGCATACTCAGACGCCTGCTCTGCCTCTCCTCTGTGCCTGCTCCTGTGGCTGTTGGCCGGCCCAGGGCCCTAGGAGACCTGGCAGCCTCAGGGCCTGCCCTCTCCCAGTCTCCCCCAGGCCCAGATTGGGAAAGCTCAGTTCCCTGCAGACAGCAGGGGCTGGGGAGCTGGAGCAGGGAAGACTGTGATCACAGCCCCTCTGTGGAAGAAGGGTTGACACAATTGGTCCCTGTGCAGGGCGGCAGAGAGACGGGACCATGGAGCATATGAAGTATAGGGGAGTTATGGAGAGTGAGGCAGAAAGAAGCAAAGAGAGAAGCAGATGGACCGGAAACGGAGATGTCCTGGAGAGTGGAAATCTAAGCGGGAGCCTAAGGGGTGTGGGGTAGACGGGGTGCAAGGAGCAAGAAGTTGAATCCCTGGGGCTGAGTGGGGGGGGCGTGGAGCCCTTGGGGAGGGGGGTTGGGACAGAAGGGTCTAGAACCAAGCGCTCGTCATCATGGTCTTTCTTGAGAGGGCCTGGGGCTGGAGAAGGCCAGTGTCCTCTGTGGCCAGCTGGCCTGGGTCCCTGGAGCTGGGGACAGGTGCCCTGGCCCTCCATGCCCTCTGCCAGAAGGTGGCCAGCTGGCCCAGCTCCCCAGTGCCAGTGTCCGGTTCCAGGTAATTCCCTGGGGGAACTTTGATCTGGAAAGAATGAGAGTGACCGATCTGGCTGCTGCCCAGGGTCCAGCCGTGTCACTGAGACCTGGCCTGGGCTGCCCCTACTGCCTTCCTGCCCAGCGGACCACCAGGCGCTTACTCAGGACCCAGAGTCCCACAGGGGCCTGGTCTTTCCCTTCCTGTGGCCGCTTCATTCCCATTCCCACCACCCATCTCTGCCTGTGCTCTTGTGAGCCCTTCCCTCACTCATTCATTCATTCACTCATTCCCCAAGTTTGGTCGGTGGAACAACTGGGGTGGGAAAGGCAACAGGTCCAGAGCGATGTGTGAGCCCTTCTGTTCTGCCCTGTCAGGACCCCGTCACCTCTGGAGACGGGGTGGATCACAGACACACCCGAACAGAGATCACTGCTGGGAGAAACAAGCCTCACCGGAGGGGGCGGGTTCCAATGGGGTGGGGAGTGGAGTGAGGAGAGGTGACCGACCTATTTGATAGAGCTTCCTAGAGGAAGTGGCACATCAAACTGGACTTTGAAGATCTGAAAAATGATGGGAGCTTGCCAGACAGGATGTTGACTGGAGGGGAGGCTTTGGTCTGAGGGACAGGGACAGAGAAGATGGCAGAAGGGCCTTGAATGGCCGTCAGAGGCACGCCAGTGTTGGAGAGGGAAACCCACGGGTGAGCAGGATGGGTTTGTTCAAGTGGGTGCCCCCGTGGGCTGAGAGGGGAAGGGGCCTGGTGTTGGTCTCCACAGTCAGATCTCCCCAGGGGGGCAGCGAGACCATCTACATCAGCCCCCAGCCCCCAGAATGCTTCAGAAGCAGACCAGCGTGTCTAGGGGCTGTGAACCCCAGACTCCTGCCCAGCGTCCCCGATGGGCCTGGCTGCCCCACACCCTACTCACTCTGAGTGACGAGGCCTTTTGCTGGGCTGAAAGTGGACACTGCTGGGCTGCAGGCCCCTGGGGAAGGCCTGGTGAGCTGCTGCCCTGGAGCCCAGCTCTCCTTCCAGTCACTGAGCCCTGACTATAAATAGACAGGGAAGGGGAAAGGGAGCCTGGTCTGACAGCACCGGGGGGCCCTGGCCTTTTGGTGGGAAGTTGTGGTTGGCGGGTGCGGAGACGGAGCCCAGAAATCGAGGCCCGATTTTATGCCTGAACACAGGAAACTGCTCGCTTCTTTGGGCGTCGGGTCCTCAGGCCGCCTATCCAGGGAAGGCGCCGGTGTTGCTCTGTTGCTCTGGGAAGAGGCAAACCGCCATCCCCCCTGCCCCCCATCTCCAGCCCATTTCCGGAGGCCCAGGGGTCAGGATATGAGCTAAGAGGCCCCCAGCTGGGCTTGCTTGGCCCAGATACCATGTCCCTAGTCCCTAACTGCCAAGGACAAGTCATGGTCAGGTGCTCCCTTTACCAGGACCCCAGTCCCCTCTTGGCTTGGCTGTGGAGGGTCCCGGTAAGGGTTGGTTGGAGTGAGTTCATGGGGATCTGGCCAGGCCATGGGGCCAGGGCTCAGGGGGCTGGGACTAAGAGGGAGGATCCTCGAAATGGAAAATGTGAGTCCACAGGCCTTATCTGGGCTGGAAGCAGCTGCCTCCCTCTGCACCCTCCCTCCACAGCCCCTATCTCTGTGGGACACCACAAGCCCCTCCGCACCAGGATACGTGGTTTGTTCCCAGCAAAGCCGAGGCCACAACAGGGGCTTGTGGGAAGTTCTTTGTTCTTTAGGACGAGGTAGGGCTGCTGTGGTCCAGGTGACCTCAAAGCTCTGTTCTCTGAATCCCTCCCGAAATCAGGCAACCCTGCAGACTCTGTTATTTACTATATTTATTTGGCTTTTGAGCCACACTTGATGGTTCTCAGGGATGATGCCTGGCCCTGTGCTCAGGAATTACTTCTGGTGGGCTTGGGGGTGCCCACATGGGGTGCCAGGGATTGAACCCAACTTGATGCGTGAAAGACCAACTCCCCACTTACTCTCCAGCACAGCACAGCAAACTTTAAGAATCTGTGGACCCACACCCCTGGGTCTGTGTGCATGTGTGTGTGGTACCAGGGTCTTAACCCAGGGCTCCACCACTGAACCACCTTCCCAGTTCTGATCTGGGCCTCCTAGATCTGGGCCTCCTTTCCCAGCATGGATATAGAGCATGTAACATTCATGCTCAAACACACACTCCTGCTCACACAACTACACACACACACACACATAGGTATGTGCACCCCCCCACAGGGCCATGCTGACACCTGGATTTACATGTTTATTCCCTAATAGCAAATGCATAAAAATCCCTCCCACAGTTCTGCATGCCTGCAAACGTGCACAGCCTGCAGGCCAGGCCTGTGCCCTGAGATGTGTGCAGGTGTTTTAGACGCCAGAACTCACATTTTCCCCACCCACGTGCAAGTGCATCACAGGTACACACACATGTACGCCCTCATACACACATGTGTGCCCTGCCGGTGTCCCCTGGGATGGAAGCATGGGGTTTCCAAGGCGGTGTGGCTAAGGGGATATGTGAGTGACCCAGGAGGCAGACGTCTTCCCAGCATCCCCTGGCCATCAGGGCAGGGGCAGTGCCCAGGCAGGCGGAGCTGGGGTCGGGGGCAGCGCCCACATGTCTCTCCTGAGTCCCAGGCTCCAGTGCAGCCCATCCCGCCCCCAGGGCTTCCGTTCCTCCAATCTCCACCATGGCTCATGCCGCCTCTTGGCTCCTGAATCCAGCAACCTGGCAGGAAAAGATAAATACCAGCCCCGTGTCCCACCCCTGTAGATCTCATAACACAGCAACGGTTTCCAGGGACAGAGCCGGGTTTCAGGACTTGGGTGGGGGAGCCGGGAATGGGCTGTTTGCCGGGTGGGCGGGGGAGGGGGCTCCAGTCCTGGACTGACTTCTCCTCAGGTCCTGCTTAGATTTTTCCGCTGAGGTGTATGTGAGGAGAGGTCTGGCTGCTTTCACAGGCCGTCCCAGCCACCAATCTGCCCCCCAGGCCCAGGAGAGGCTGCACAGAGGGTGTGGCCGCAATCAGGGCTGACAGAGTGGGTTCGCCTGGTCTCTGACGTGCCAGCCCTGAACCCTTCCTGGGAAGGGGCTGGGAGGCAGCCCCAGGGCAAAGGCTGCTGTGGCCTTGGAACGGGACCCTGTGTACTTAGGGCTGGGCAGGCCCCCACAGACACCACTTCCTCTAACCAGTCCTCTTTGTGACCCATCTGAGTGACTGCTACTCCATGGCCCCCAGACTCCAAGTCAGCACCTGGGAGCTGCCCTTGTCTTCTCCACTCTCTCTTCCCACTGTCCACCCATCCAGCGGCCAGACTGGTCCTCAGGCGTTCCTGTGAGCCCCTTTCCTGAGCCCCTTGCCCCAGTCCTGCTATCACACAGAGTGGCCAAGCAGGTTCTAAGCCAGCATCTCTCCAGCCGTGAGGAGGATGAACAGCTGAGATGTGGCTCGGCTCTCTGATGAAAGGCTCTGAGCCTGTGTGCAGTGTGGCTGTGATCTGCACCCAGGTATGTCAGCCCCGGGCCAGATGGTGGGGGTGCTGGGGTGTGACTGACAGGCCTCTGGGGACAGCACCCTTCCACGAAGTCCCTTCCACCCTCTCGCTGACCCATCAGACCAATGTGAATTCTCTGTCCCAAGGCACAGGACAGGACTCAGGAGAGGGCAGGATGGGGATACTGAGACATGGGGTCCGTCAGCACGGGTGTAGGGTGGCGGTCAGAAAGGGGCTACAGGCGAAAGAGGACAAAGCTCTGAACCCCAGGGCCATGGGGTTGAGCTGAAGGATAAGGAGGGAGGAAGGGCAGGATGGGGACAGCTGGAGTCAGGAAGGGGAGGAAGGCGTGCTGAGGGTCTGCTGCCAGAGGACTTCAGGAGGGGCTGTGGGGAGCCTTTGAGGAGCCATCTAGGGGAGCTGAGCGCAGGGAGGCGCTGTCTGGACTTGTCTGTTTTCTGGGAGAAGTGCTGGGACCAGCATGGAAAAAAACCACCCTAAATCTTGGGACAGGACCCCAAATTCCTGCCCACCTGCAGTTGCGCAGTGTCACCTAGGGCCAGTCTCTGGCTCTCTCTGGGCCTCAGTTTCCCTATCTCAGGCCAGGTCTTTCACTTCCTGGATAGACAGAGAGTGGATTCAGGGGGCTTGGAGTTCAGAACCAGCAGAGGGGTTAGCTGGCAGCAGAGGAGTCCGAGCCAGGCCAGGGGAAGCTGGGAGGGTGGGCTCCAAACCCAGCGCGGTGGGTCGCAGTGGGTCGCCTCCTCTGAGACTGGCTGACCACAGGGCCCATGAATGTGGAGGGAGTTGGCTTCCTCACCAGCTCTTCTTTCTCTCTGGTGCTGGGCAGGGGCGGGGCCAGGGGGGAGGGGACTGAGGGAGGCCCCCTCTTCCTGGTCTGGAGCTTCAAGGAGGCCTTCCCCCACTCATCAGGAGCCAGTAACAGCTCTCCTGCCCTCTCTCCACTCCCTCTTCTGCACCCAGGGGCCCCTATGCCTCAGTTCCCAGGTCTCCCCAAGGCTCAAGGCTGCAGCGGCCTGAGTGCTGTGGGCCAGGAACCAGCCCAGGGGGTGCTGTCTGCTCCTGGTGCTGTCTGCCTCCCCAGGGGCTGTCCCAGATATTCACATGGGACATCAGCAAGACCAGATCTATGGGGATGGAGCCTAGAGGGCAATCTCCACTAGGGTTTCCTCCCCAGAGGTCTGGGTTCCTGAGCTCCCCGCCACTCCCCCACAAGGCTGCCAGACCAGCAGCTGGGGAGCAGAGGAGTTGGGGCCTCTTAGCTCCCTCCCCCAGACCTGTGTGTGGGGGTTGTGAGTGCAAGAGTAACAGGCAGCGCCTCCCCTCCATCCAAGATTCTACCCAGAGGAAGAATGCAGGGAGCGGCTCGGCTCGCACTGTCCAGACGACTCCTTGGAACACGTTCTCAGTCTCTCTCTGTGTGCACAGACACATACACATGTAACATGCATTTTGGCACTTGGCTTTCTCATGGAATAATTGCTGGAAGGCTCCGTGGATTAGGTAACCAGTGTTCCTTCCTGTCCCCGTGGGGGGAGGGCTGGGGGGGATTAGGGGAGACTCAGCGCTCAGCATCTGTTAGACTGCAGCTCCTCTGGGGCAAGGCAAGTTAGCTCAGAAGGTCTGTGGCGCCAGCATTTTTGGAAGCTGAATGGGTCAGGAGCAGACCTTTCTCACTTCTTGTTCCTGCTGAGAACATCACTTGGCCGAGCCTGCTAGCCACTGGGCCTCCTTCTGGTGGGCCAGGCCTGGGAAGGAGAAGGCTGATCAGGAAAGCTGTTCTTTTAAACATTTTTTTCTTCATGCACAAAGAATGAGATGTTTCCATTTTTAACTTGAAGTCGTTTTTTTACCACATACATGAGCGCTAGTGTGCAGTATCTTTTACCCTTTTTTTTGCTTAGTTGTCCTCTCCTTCCCAGGCCAGCACTGTTTTTACTCTCCTCTCTTCTTGACTGGGAGCTGGTGGAAGGGAGGAATAGCTGGACCTAGGCATGAAAGGAACTTTCAGAAGGATAGTGGTGGAGAAACAAAGGCTAGGGCCTGAAATGCTAAGAGAGGGGGTGACTAGGCCCAGAGCCGCCTGTCTGGGGTTTGCGGGTTCAATCCAGGCCTCAGCCTTCTCTGTGAGAATCAGCACCGGTGTCTTTTCCTGAGCCTTTTTTCCCCTGGAACTGGAGCTCCACTCGCCCCACACCCCAGGGCGGGAAGGGCCAGGAGGCAACAGATGGCGGGCGGAGAGACACCAGTGGTGCGCGGGTCAGTGGATAGGTCACCGCCTATCCTTCCTTACCGGCTCTCGGGTCCTAACAGGTGCAAGCCATTCCAGGCAGGGCCCGGCAGGTGAGCATGTGCGCGTGAGAGCCGTGCCCGCGGCGGCGCAGAGGGGGGGCAGTGGGGGGACCAATAGGCACAGTTCTGGCGACTGCTGCCCCTATTGATCACACTGGGGTCCAACTTGGCGGAGCACCCACGCCAAGTTGGACCCCAGCCGTCCCGAGGGAAAAACCTAGCTCACGTCTGGGATTTCTAAAAAGTGCCGTCCACCAAGGGCTGGGGGGGCTCGGGGCCTTTATTCCGGCGGTCTCGCACCCCCTCCCCCGGGCCGTTGATCTCTCCTCGGGGATCTGGGGTGGCGGCGGGCCATTTCGCTGCGGCTCCGCGCCGGGGGAGAGGCGAGGCGGGGCGAGCCGGGGTCTGGGGCGTCTCGGGGGCCGGCCCGCGGGTCCCGGTTGCTGGGGGCGGTACCCCAGCCCGCCGGGCCCCGCCCCGAGGCCCCGCCCCCGTGCGGCGTCCAGTCCCCGCGCTCGCGGGGGAAACCCCACCCTCCGCCCGCCCCTCGGCCCAAGTCGGCCGGGCTGCCAGTCCGGCCCCGGCGGCGGAGCTCGCGCGTCGCTGCGGCCGCCCGCTAGGCCCGCTGTGCCCGCGCGCGTCCGTCCCGGCGGGCCATGGAGCCGGCCCCCGACGCCGAGGAGGCGCGCGCCGTGCGCGAGGCGCTGGGCCGCTACGAGGCGGCGCTGGAGGGCGCGGTGCGCGCGCTGCACGAGGACATGCAGGGGCTGCAGCGCGGCGTGGAGCGGCGCGTGGCCGAGGCGCTGCGCCTGGCCGGCCCGCTGGCGCGCACCGTCGCCGAGCTGCAGCGCGACAACCAGCGGCTGCAGGCGCAGCTCGAGCGCCTGACACGCCAGGTGGAGGCGCTGGGCTTGGCCACCGGGCTGTCCCCCGCGGCCGGCACTCCCGGCACGCCCAGCCCCCCGCCGGCGCCCGGCGTCCCCGACCACGCGCCCCGCCTGGGCACCGCACGCTTCGCCAGCCATGCCACCTTCTCGCTGTCGGGCCGCGGCCAGGTGAGCCTCAGGCGCGGGGGCTCCTGAGCCCGGGAAGCGGGGCCTCCGCCCGACCCCCAGCCGGGGGGACTCGGTCCGAGGCTCGGCGACCGCTCTGGAGAGGGCCATGAAGCAACGGGGCGGCCGGCCCGCTGCACCTGTCCCCCGACCTCCCTTTGCAGCCAGCCCCTGTGGCCCTGAGTCCCGGCTCCCTCCTCCCTTCTGTCCCGCGACACTGAGGCCGTGGACACGGAGGTCCACACTGTTTAGGATCTTGCCGACGTATTGGACCGATCAACTCCCTGAACCCCCACCTGCATTCCCGCGCCCCCACCCCCCTCCACTTGCCCCTTCGGTGAGGCCTGACGACTCCCAGTTATTGATTAACTCAGACTGAACTCCAGCGCCGTGTGCGCCGGGGCGTAGGGGTGGGGAGAGGGGCACCCAGACTGCAGTCGCCTCCTGGACCGCGAAGGGAAACCAGCCCCGCGCCGTCTAGATTCTTGGCGGGGGGGACGGGTGCGGGGGTGAGCCTCCCGGGGCAGCAGGTCAGAGAGTCCACTGTGGGGTCT
Organism: Sorex araneus; assembly: GCF_027595985.1. Taxonomy (NCBI): domain Eukaryota; kingdom Metazoa; phylum Chordata; class Mammalia; order Eulipotyphla; family Soricidae; genus Sorex; species Sorex araneus. Next base: position 189,209,136 of record NC_073304.1, on the reverse strand, counting down.
TCCACTCTGCTCTGGCATGTGCTTCCGGGGTTAGGGCTGCACCTGTGCCCCTCAGTTCAATTCTGGACCGTCAGCTCCACCTCAGGGGCCCAGGAGCTGGGGAGGGTAGCCCTTCCCCCTGCTAACAGGTCCCTGCTAGTGGCCCTGGAGAGAGCAGGAGTGGGGGGGTGGGGGGAGGGGTTGGGGGGAGGGGGGCAGCTAGGGCGTCTAGAGCATCTGTGTGCCCCCTCCCCTTGTGTAGGGGTGAGGACCCACACACAGGGCTCCGAAGCCTCTCCCCACTGGGCAGGCTTTGTCCAGGACCTGGGCTGGCTGCTGCCCGCGCTGGTGGGGGTGGGGTGGAGCAGCCACTGAAAGGCACCAGGGACTCAAAGGCCTGGGGAGAGCGGGTGGGTGGAGAGGGAGGGGCGTGCTGGGAAGGCCCCTGGGCGCCAGGCCGGCCGGGAAGAGGTCTTTGTTCCTGGTCCTTAAGCAAGCCGCTGTCCCAGTGCTTCACCCCCCACCCCCACCCCACCCCCACCCCCCCAGTGACTGCAGGGGAATCGCACCCGTTCTGCGGGCTCTGAGCATGCGAGGCTCATTTCTGTGTTGTAAAATCACCCCAGAGTTCAGACATGCCAAATCAACTGTGTCATCAGTTGCTTCTGCGATTTTATTTGAACACACATTTGCTACTTGTCTGTTCCTGGAAGCAGCTGTCCAAGTTTTAAGAAAAATAATCTGAGTCATCTGTATATGAATATATAAAGTCTGAGCATACACATGCATCTATGAGAGGCTCTCTGCGGTCGTGTCTCTTGGGGGGGTGGACTAGTCTTGATTATGAGGATGAAGGGGGGAGGGGACAGGGCCCTCCTGTTTTCCAGCAGACTTCCTTGAAGTTGTAGGCGGGCTGGAAGGTGGCTGGAAACTGGGTGACGTAGTGTGATGGTTGAGGAGAGAGGGTGCATGGAGCCAGACAGTGTGTGGGTGGGGGGAGCTGGGACCCCGTGTGTGTGTGTGTGTGTGTGTGTGTGTGTGTGTGTGTGTGTGTGTGAGGAGCTGGGACCCTGTATATGGGGATGGGGGCTGGGACCCTGTGTGTGTGTATGTATTGGGGGAGGGGAGCTGGGATCCCCGTATGTGGAGGTAGGTAGGGGGTGCCTGTGGGGGGGGTGGGGGGGAGCTGGTGCTCAGGACTGCTGCCCTCCAGCTGGGCTGTGCTGAGACATCCAGGTGAAGATGTGCCTTAGGAAGTGGAATTCTCTCAGCTGCCCGAGACTGGTCACGACCAGAGGTCAGGGAGAAGCGGGTGGGAGAGGGCTGATGTGGGAGCCACGGAGCAGCAGGGCTTCAGGTGACTGGGGAGAAGGCCAGTGTGGGGTGCTGCAGCAGGGTGGCTGTGGGGTGGGGGTGCAGCCAGGGAGCCCTATGCCAGGCGCAGGGAGGCAGGAGGAGGAGTGACTGCTGAGCTGCTGCTGGCGTGTGGTTGGCACTGGGGGGCCCAGGGACTGGGTTCAGGGGATCCATGTCTCCCTCGGTCCAGCCCCTGGACCCCTGCTGTAAGTGCTACTCTAGCAGCCTGCGTCTCAGAACCTACCCCTCCATGGGCCCCCAGTATCTCTGGCCTGAGGGGGGCCGTGGGGGGCTGTCTCTCTCCCCGAGGGTCTCAGCCCAGCAGCTGCCAGTGCTGCTGAGAGCAGGCGCGGTGGGGGCAGGCACTAGCCCCGCCCTCTGTGATAAACAATGTGTGTTAGAGGCCTTTGGCTTCAGACTGGACTCTTGATGGTTTTAGAGGTGGGTCGTCCCCAAGTTGAACATTTAAATATGTCCTGAGCCCAGTGTTGCCGAGAGCCCCGACTTGCTTAAGGAGTCATCAGCTAAGGTGGCGCTGGGAAGAGGGAGAGGGTGGTGAGTTCGGGTGGGAGTAATCAGCCAGGACTTCCTGGAGGAGGCCTGACTCTCTGGAGCAGATAGGACCTGCTTGGCAAGCCTTTCCTGAGAGGTTTTGGGTATCTCTGCACCTAGCTGGACCATAGTTTCTTTGTGTCTAAAACAGTGATGTTCAATCTTTATTTTTTAATGTTTTGGGCCACACCTAGTGTTGCTCAGGGCTTACTCCTGGCTCTGTGCTCAGGAATTACTGCTGGCAGTGCTCAGGAGACCATAAGGGATGCAGGGGAACAAATTCGGGTTGGTCATGTGCAGGGCAAGTGCCTTCCCCGCTGTCTTGTTTCTCCACTGGTGTTCAACCTCCTTAGACCCGTGGACCAGTGGTGGTCTGTGGACAGGCGTTTGAAGACCATTGACCTAAACCAATGGGGCTGGACCCCATCTGGTGCCCTCCCACCCCCCACCCAGCTGGCCTGAATGAGCGAGGGAGTCAGAATAGTGACATCAGGCACAGAGGCTCTGTGGAGCTGGGGTCCGTGGGGAACAACCACAGCCCGAGTCTGGGCCCGGTTGCTCCCTGAGTGTCCTTAGCTGAGCTGGAGCCCCGGGTCCCAGTGGGCCAGGCTGTAGAATCCGTCCAGCGAGGCTGCCAGGACTGCCATGTCCAGGCCTGGCCGTGAGAGAAACCAGACCCGCTTTATCTGCCTCCCGCTCGCAGACACCCTGCACGATAAGGGAGTCGAGCTTTAAGGAGAAGTTGGAGACCTTGACGCCGCAGGGTGGCCAGGAGGAGGGTGTGTGTCCATCTCCGGGTGGGGGCAGGGCTGGCTGCCAGTGGTTGTGGTGCGCCCTGAAATATCCCTGCCTTCTTCTGACTACTCAGAAACATCCCCCAGCCCCAGGACAGGGTCCCTGAAGTCAGGCTTATCTCACCCCCGCATGTCTCCCTGAGCATTCCCAGGCTCGGGGCCCACCTTCTTAAAACAAAGTCCAGACAGGGCTTCTGGGGGGCTGGAGCCAACACACCCAGCCCCGCGGGGCTCTCAGTGACTCCCCACTAACCTCAGCACCCAGGGCCCCCTCATTCCCTTCCCTGGTGCTGAAACAGGTTGCCCCCCTCCCCTGCCAAGCTAGGAGATTCAGTGGAGAGTGGGGGAGTGAGTGAGCCAGAGGCCCCCCGGGTGTGTGTGTGGGGGGGCTTGCCCCCTGGTTTAAGGGCTCTCTTTTGTGCATGGGGTGAGGACCCCTCTGGTTCCCCCTTCCTCCCACTGTCTGGCTGAGAGGTCCAGGTCAGTGTGTGCTGAGGACGCGCACTGGGCAGTGGGGTCTGCACCCTGCTGCCATCTCTCCATGCAGTATGTGAGTGTGTGTGTGTGTGTGTGTGTATCTCAGGGTAGTCCCTCTGGGTGGGCTGGACAGAGCCCTTTCTGGGGTGAGGGGTGGCTCCAAGTCTCAGTATTGGGGTGTGAGGACTGGGCAGACTCAATTCCTGCTCCACGTGGCCTCCCGGACCCTCTCCTCCCCACCGCAGGAACCAGGCTGGACCCGAGCCTGCATCCTGGCAGGTTGGGCATCTGGTCCCTGGGGCACCTGGGGGACGGCCGGGGGCATCTGGGGTATCCCCTAGAGACCCACATTCTTGGGAAAGTGATTTCGCCATCAGCTGTCCCTCTAGGCCCCTGTCTGGGCCTATGGAACCTGTTGGATCAGGGTAGGTGGATACGGGAGACCCCAGAGCCCAGTGCCCTGGTGGCAGATGGGTGCTGCGGTTCAGGGGGTCAGGCTGTCTCACTGCAGACTGGTTTCAAGTTGGCCTTGAGGGAACTCTGGGGGCTCTCCTATTGTCTCCATTACTCTGCCAGTGGGCCTGCCCTTCCCCTGTCTCCTGAGAGGGGCCCCCTCCTGAGAGAGGTTCACCCCAACAATGAGGGTGCCCCTCCTTTCTCTCAGCCTGAGCTACTGTCCTTCCTCAAGAAGCAGGGCAGCCCCCAGCCCCTCCCCTCTCCTTGCTGTTTGGAGGAGGGGTTGGGAGGGGCCCTGCCCTGGGCAGCAGGTGCTCTTCCTCCCCTCACCCATGGCCTCTTTAAGTCCAGTGGATGGTTTTTTCAGGGTTTGCTGAGCCTTCTTTTTTTTTTTTTTTTGGGGTCACACCTGGCGATGCACAGGGGTTACTCCTGGCTCTGCACTCTGGAATCACTCATATCAATGCTGGGGGACATATGGGATGCTGGGAATCGAACCTCGGTCGGCTGCATGCAAGGCAGATGCCCAACTCACTGTGCTATCGCTCTGGCCTCCTCGCTGAGCCCTCTTTTCCTCAACCTGAGGCAACCTCTGAGCTGACATACCTGTCACACCTGTCTTCCCAACACACACCCTATTGCCTTCCCTCCACTCCCCAGGCTTCCCCACCACACTCCCCCGCCTTCCCCCCACTCCCCCTACCTTCCCCCACACCCCTCACACCCCTTTTCCCTCCCAACACTCCCTTAAACACCCCCCAACACCACCACTTCCCTCCCTGCCTTTCTCGATGGCCTTCTGGCTCCTCCTTGCCCTCTGCCTGCCCCTTCTCATTAGCCTCCTCAGACCCTTGTCCCAGCCCCTGCCAGCCACCCTTCCTCCCTCTTTTCCCTCACTTTCCTTCCTACTTCCTGCCAAAGCCTTTACCATCACCCCTGCCCTCTGCTCCACCATGCTATAGGTGCCTCTCCTCTGCCTTGCCCCACCTTAAAACCCTTGCTGGCCCTGGCATGTTAGGCTGCAGGCTGTGGACCGGACTAGGACAGCGCCCCTGTCCCCCCACATCCCTGCATGCCCTTCCTCCTGTCCCTGTGCCCTCACTGTTTTTTTTTTTTTTGCTTTTTGGGTCACACCCGGCGATGCAGAGTGATCACTCCTGGCTCTGCACTCAGGAATCACTCCTGGCAGTGCTCAGGGGACCATATGGGATGCTGGGAATCGAACCTGGGTCGGCCACGTGCAAGGGAAACACCCTACCCGCTGTGCTATAGCTCCAGCCCCTGTGCCCACACTGTTTGTCAGGTGCTCACCCCTGCCAGTGAGGGGAGGCTGTATGGTTCCCCTTCTAGGTCCCCTTGTTGCTGTCCTCCGAGAATTCAGCTCCTTGTCCACGGGTTCAAGGCCAAGTTCTGTGGGTGCCCCTCAGCCCTCTGCAGCCACAGCGGCCTGCAGTGCTTCTCAGCCTGCTGTCATCCAGGCTGATGCTGCTCTGTGCTTCATGTCTGTCCACTCGTCCCTCTGCTGGGAATGTCCCCCTCTTTTCATCCATCTGTTCACTGTCGACCTGTGCGCCACCCACCCCCAGCTCTTGGGGTCAGCCTGCCTGTCTGCTCGTGGCTAGGCTCTCCCCACTCCCGGCACTGATGCCCCCCTGGCAAGGCAGCCCCTTCTTGCCCTGCCTGCAAGAATAGTTGGGCCTCTTCCTCCCTGGCACCGACCTGGGCGTTCCAAGCCCGGGCAGGGCCCACTCTGCCCCTCCTGCCTTGTGACAGTGCAGACACTGTCCCCTACAACACCTTCACTGTCTGTGGGACCTGGGACAGCGCCCGCCCCCAGTGTGAGCCCAGGCCCCTCAGGAGTGGGGCTGGTACCCAGGACTGAGTTCTTAGAGCTGCCCGGCAAAGGCCCTGGCAGATAGAGGATGCTTTGCTGGCTCAGGTGTGCCCTGATCTGGATCTCACACAGGGAAACTTGAGGCCTGGAGGGCTGGAACTAGCCATTGTGCCACCATCCCACTGCGGATTGGTGGGCCCCCTGCGGGCTCCTCCCCTATGCTCTCACCACATCCCACCCCTGCCCATCTGTGCTTCCTAAAGGACTGAAGGGCACCCATCTGGCCTGTCCTCAGCCTCCCAGCAGGTCTGGTTGCTCTATGTCCCACAGAGGCCCCCATTCCCTGGGCTCCAGGGCATTTCTGGAGGGGCAGACCATGCCTCCACACCCTCCACGGGGTCCCTCAGTCTTGACCATCATCCCTTACCTTTGGGGCATTGGTCAGTTGGGGCTGGGTCTCCCCCAGCTTGCTACCTCTCTGGTTGCCTCTCAAATGTGAGGACTAGAGTGGGGGCAAAGGGCAGCTGGTCCTGGCTGACCGGACCACCCTGTGTCTGTGTCTCTCCAGAGTGTGGATCATCAGGACGAAGCTAACGAGTCAGAGATGAGAAGGAATTCCAGCTCCGGCATCGTGGAGAATGGGCACCAGCCAGGGCCAGGTGGGTGCAAGGCTAGGTGGGCTCAGGCCTCTACCCTGGTGGGAAGGCACGGAGGCCAGCTGGCCAGCGGACCACTTCAGTGTGGAGCCAGATGTTTGCACCCAGGGGAAAGGGAAGCTTCCAAGGGGGGTCTCTTCCCTGTGTTGGGTGGAGGGCAGCTGGGGCTGAGAACTGTCCATGCAGGTCCCTGGAGAGGGCCCTGAGGAGCCACTGAGTGTTTATTGGACTTACTTGGAGGGAGGCTGGAGAAGGCATTAACTTTGCATGGGGCAGAGTAGGAGAAGGCCAGAGAGGCTGGGTGACCTGGAGGACCTCCTGGAGGAAGTGGTAAGAGGGCTTAGGGACTAGCATTCTCCTGGGGGCTGTGAGAGCTCTGTGGACGTCTGGTTGACCCTAACCTTTTGTCCTCTTCCTGGGTCCCCTGTTCCAGGCGATGAGCCCCCTGAGGCCACACAAGTGTTCTCGGCACCGGACACCCCCAAGCCTCGTCCCGTCAGCCTCTCCTTGCGGCTGCCTCACCAGCCCGTCACGGCCGTCACGAGGGTCTCTGAGAGGTTCTCCGGGGAGACCTCAGGCATGGCTCTGTCGCCCACATCTGCAGCTATCCTGGGGGGCCTCAGCCTGAGCCCCAGTGAGACCAGTACACCCTGGACCCCCAGTCCTAGTGGTAGGAGCTGGAGCGAGAGGGCGGCTGGGAGGGTTGGGGCAGACTGACCCAGGGCAGGCGAGGTCAGTGGCTGGCAAGACGCGGAGAAGGCCTGGAGCCCTGCACTGGCCCTACCCTTGCCCCAGCCCCAGGACCCATGCAGCAGGGCTCGTGGGCGTGGACATGGTCATGCTCGGCCTCTAGGGTGAGGCCGCTGGCCTGACAGCCTCTTACCCTACCTTTGACACAGACTCAGCAGCCCACCCACAGCGCCTGCTGTGGGCCTGTGGCATGTTCTGGGGTTGGGGAGGCCCAGGAGGCCCTTAAGTGCAGGTGGGGGGCACGTCCAAAGGCCTCTTCCATGCCCTTGTGCCATGGCCTATCCTTCTTTCTCCCCAGTCATTGGCCGAGGCAGGGACGGTGCAGGCCATCAGCAGAGTGAGGGCAGCTGGGCCGGGCTGCTGGGTGCAGGGAGGGAGGCTGGCAGTGACTGGCCCTCTTACTTCACTCTCTCCCTCCCTGGGTCCCTCAGAGAAGAATGCCAGTCTCCCACGGTCTTCGGCAAGTTCTGGCTATGGGGCAGCGCGGCCAGGCGGGGGCCCGGACAGGTGAGTCATGGCTGTATCCCCCGTGACCTACCCATGCACCAGCCTCGGGCCCTGGGTACCCCCCGGGGAGGGCCTTGGCGTCAGAGGATGAAGGACAAAGGCACCAGGACCACAGGTGGGGCCTGGGCAGGGCATAGGAGGCGGCCCCGTGGACAGTGGAGAGTTCCAGAAAAATATGGCTACAGGCTGGTTTTGCCATGGGCCCTTCAAAGCAATCTGTCATCAGGCTTTAGTCAGAAGGGCGTCTCTCTCCTCCTGGTGCCAGGAGGGTCTGTCCTCTACTCACCTCTTCATCCATCCTGGCTGCGGGTGCTCCCTTCCTGGGGGAATCACGGGCCGGGGCAGGTCTGGATGCTGACTGGAACTGGAGGTCAATGGGCAAGGTGGGGGGCTTTGCCTTTAATTTTTTTGGGGCCACACCCAGTGATGCTCAGGTGTTACTCCTGGCCCTACACTTAGGAATTACTTGGCCACACCTGCTATACTATTGCTCTAACCCTTAAATATTTTTTATGAGATATTAAAAGTATTATTTTATTCCAGACGCCCCCCCCTTCCCTTTCCCTTCCTAGTGGTGGTTGATGCTGTGATGATGGGGTTGCACAACCCTGGCTGAGGTGGGTTTTCAGTGGTGGCGCCCCCTGGGGGCCACACCAGGCTCTGCCCGTTTCTGGCCAGGTGTGACTCGCACTTTGTGGTGGTTTCCAGGGGTCAGTGTGCTGCCGCATACATTCTGGCCGTAGCCCTCCTAGTTTTTAGTTTCAGTACTGTGCTATGAGGGGGTTGAGGGGTTATGCCCCTTCCCTATTTTTGTGTGCCCACCCACACTGACTGCATTGTGGCTGGAAATTGCTTGCACTGCGGGGGATGACAGATGGCTGAGCTGCCAGTGCTCTGCTCATGTGGAACATCAGGGATATGAACTTGTGACCATACGCTTGCAAGGCAGGTCCTCGAAGACTATTTTTCCAGACCTGACTTTATTTTACTTTGCTTTTCATAGTACCAGGAGAATTGTGGTATTCTGGAAAGTTGAGCCAGGAGGAGTCAGAGGGGGTTTTACCCAGTGGTAAAGGGGTCTGGGAACAGCCCTGCCCATTGGGAAGCTTCCCTGCTCCCTAGGCACCAACTGTGATTGTGTCCAGGAGGGGACCCTGCGCTCCTCCCCCTGGGGCCCCATGCAGCTCTGCAGAAAACCTGCCCAACCGGTTGGGGACTCAGCGGGTGGCTTCCTTTCTCACTGCCTCTGTCCCCCACCCCTTGGATGTATGCGCTAAGGTAGCCTACCTCTGTTGTCCTGACTCAGTGGTTCTTTCTCAGCCCGCCCTTAGTGACACCACCCCAGTCCCCACCATCCCCGCAGCTGCCAGTCACTGCACAGGCCCAGCGCCAGGGGGAGCGGCGGCGGGAGCTGGTGCGGTCACAGACGTTGCCTCGTACCTCGGGGGCGCAGGCCCGGAAGGCCTTGTTTGAGAAGTGGGAGCAGGACACCGCTGGCAAGTATGCATCAGGTCTTGGGCCCGGCAGACCAGGACCCCAGCCACGTGGGTTTCCCTGGCAGTGTGGCCTTCCCCAAGATCAGACCCCCAGAGCCTGCTTCCAGCCCCCCCCCCCACCCCACACACACCCTTGCCTGGAGCCCCTGGAGATGCCCTCACACCTGTCTTTGGTTTCTCACTGGACACAGGGCTGCAGACTGGGATTTCCGGCAGGAACTGGGTGCAGGGGGTCTGCTGGCCTGTGACCATGCCCGCCCACTTAGGGTACCCCACCTCTGCGTGGCAACCTCCTGCCAGGCTCCGGTCCCAGTGCTGCCCTGTCCTGGCTCCCCAGGCTGTGGCCTCAGTGCCGGACAGTCCCAGAAAGAGTCCCCATAGACTCAAACAGCCTGGGCTCAGGGGTTACGGGGTATTCTGGGGGACAGAGGAAGAAACCCACCCCTTCATCCTAGCAGAGGCAGAGGTTGGGCGCGTGCTCCCAGCAGGCAGCCTCCCCTGGCCCCCAGTGGCCCAGTGATCCTCAGTGCCTGGCGTGGAGAACATCTGGGCGTACCCTGGCAGACCCTGTCCCGGGAGGTGGGTGTGGTGGGACCGGCGCCTCCACTGTCTGGGGGATTTGGCTTGAGAGCGTGCCAGCCCCCCAGCAGGCCCACTCCCGTTGCAGGGGCCGAGGGGAGACCCGAGCCAAGCTGAAGCGCTCGCAGAGCTTCGGTGTGGCCAGCGCCAGCAGCATCAAGCAGATCCTGCTCGAGTGGTGCCGCAGCAAGACCCTGGGCTACCAGGTGAGCCCCAGGCCGGCCCTGGGGACTGTGTGGACAAGGCGGGAACGTGAGGCGGGGTGCAGGGGGGAGGTTCCCAGGGTTCTGTGCTCAGGACTCCTTCCCCAGACCCCCAAACCCCCACACTGCTGCCTGGCTGAGGGGGCGTGGCCGAGTGGGGGGAAGGCGGGGCCTCTGCTGGGCGGGGCGTGAGGGGGGGTGCCCCGTTGGAAGTTGCGACCTCCCCGGCCTCACCTGGAGCCTCACCTCGCCCAGCACGTGGACCTGCAGAACTTCTCCTCCAGCTGGAGCGACGGGATGGCCTTCTGCGCCCTGGTGCACTCCTTCTTCCCGCACGCCTTCGACTACAGTGCCCTGAGCCCCACGCAGCGCCAGAAGAACTTCGAGCTGGCCTTCACCATGGCCGAGTGAGTGGGGCAGCTCCCATTGCTCTCGTCCGCGGGGGCACAGAGGTGGGCGGGATAGGGGCCGCTGCCCAGGGAGCCGAGGGACCCTGAGGCCACAGCTCTGGTATGGATGGGGAAATGGATGCATGGCGAAGGGGCGCCCAGCACTCATTGTGGGTACAGCCACAGATGGGGTGTGGGGAGCAGGCCCGGGTCTCCAGAGCCCTGGGTGTGCCCTATGGGCTGGTGAAGAGATAGCAGGTGGAATTAGCCACAGCTGTGGAGTAGCAGGAAATGAAATAAGCTGCCCCCAGGACATAAAAAGCATGCGCTTCCGTGATGGGAGAGCTAGCACAGTGGATAAAGATCTTGCCTTGCAAGCAGCTGACCTGGGTTTGGTTACCAGCACCTTCTACAGTTCTTTGAAAACCTTCAGGAGTGATCCCTGAGCACAGAGACAGGAGTAAGCCCTGAGCACTGCTGTTTGTGGCCATAAAGCAAATTTAAAAAATTACTTAAAAGGCTAGAGTGTTACCCCAGGTTTGATCCCTGGCACCCTGAGCACAGAAATAAGAGTAAGACTCAAGCAATGCCAGGTGTGGCCCCAAAACAAAACAAAAAAAGTAAAAAAATGCAAGAATGCCCTCTGCCTCTGGGAAGCACGTTCTCCTAACGTGGGTACCCTGCATTTGAGATGGCATTGCCTGCCTCCCGGGCGGCCTGCTGCAAGGGGGTGGGATGATGGGGCAGTGGAGGCAGCTCGGAGTTACTGTGAAGTATATGGGGACGCCAGTTTGGATTTTGATCTAAGGCAACCCCAGACCTTTGGGAGAGGTTGGTAATGGGACAGGGTCAGGTTTGGGTGGCGGACAAGTGATGCACTAAAACGAGTGGGGGAGAGTTTCAGAAAGGGGCTCTTTCCAAAGCATGGGCAGGAGAGAAAAGAGTTGGGTGGCAGCGGGGCTGTCTGGCCCAGGGTGTAGTAGGAGCTTGGGTGAGCATGGGCTGGTGGGCGCTGCCCTCTGGGACAGGGGCTTCCCAGGTCACTGAGAGGGGCGTGGAGGGAGTGGGGCATAAACACTCGGCCCTAGCCTGCCTTCTGCCCACCTGCCTGGGCCTCCTGCTGTATGTTGCAGGTGGACGGCAGGGGACCCCGCCCTGCTGCCCGGGGCAGGCAGGCATGCAGATGGGGGTGTGGTGTGTTGTCAGACGCTGAGCATCGTGAAAGTTGGGGGAGAAAGGACAAAAGGAAGTTGGGGTCTCCCCAGTGCTGAGTGTCTTGCAGGAACCCGGATCATTCTCTCCTGTCCGCCTACTTCATAGCCTGGCAGAGTTGCCCTCTGCCCTCACTTGGGCTGTGGCTGACCTCCTGGGTTCCTTGTCTTCGTCCCCATACCCCCCTCCAGAAAGTGCTCCCTGCTGGTGGTGGAATCATCCTCCCAGGCCTTGGCTGCCTTCCTGGCCTCATTCCATCCTAGGCCTGTCAGCGAGTCCCAGCCCAGCCCCCGCTGCCTGCCTGGCTGAGCTGGGGGGTGGGGGGGGTGCCAGCAGCTGTGAGATCTGCATGCGGTCCCCTAGGCAGCCACTGCGTCCAGAGCAGCCACCTTGTTCTGGGGCCCTGAGGGAGGAAGAGAGAGGCGGCTGGCTCTGAGCTGCTGCCAAGGGGCTGGGGTATGGCATCCCCCTGTCGTGTGGTCTTCGATAGCGCTTCTCCTCCTGGTCTCTTGGGGTCGCAGGAACCCCTTGTGTCATTTAAAAGTCTTGCCTTTTCCTGGCTGCTCAGGGCTAGCTGTCATCCTGATTGCAGAAACAGCTCGGGATGGAGTGTGGTATGCAACTGGATCCAGACACTGGGGAACTGGAGCCAAGTGTAACGGCATGGTGTCGGGGAGGGCCGCCCCACTGAGGGGGCCCAGCTGCTTGGAGCCCAGACACAGAGACTGTCGGAGTCTGCAGGGCTGGTGCTCTGATGCCGCACCCGGAGGCCTACCCCGGCAGGCCCGAGAGCTCTCCCAAGAGCTCTCTCCCTTGGGGCCAGCAGGCTGTGTGGTGCCATTTACTTCCAGTTCTGTGTCCTGGGGGGGGTGGGGGGGGAGCAGCCCTGGCCTGGGGGCGCTGTGGCAGGGAGAACGAGGCCTGGGGCCATGGGGGTGGTGGCCGGCACCCCAGCTCCCCGGGAGCACTGCTTCCCTTGGCAGCCAGGCGGGGCCATTCATGGTGTTTTCCCAGCATGAGGTTTGAGCTCAGACTCCAAACAGATGTTTCTTCTATTCCCAACTTGGGGGATGGAGGAGGCGCCTCTAGTTTGCCTGCCTGCTCCCCAGAGCAAATGGCCTGGTAAAAACTCAGCCCTGCCGGGGCCGGAGCAATAGCACAGCGGGTAGGGCGTTTGCCTTGTACACGGCCGACCCGGGTTCGATCCCCGGCATCCCATATGGTCCCCCAAGCACTGCCAGGAGTAATTCCTGAGTGCAAAGCCAGGAGTAACCCCTGAGCATTGCTGGGTGTGACCCAAAAAGCAAAAAACAAAAAAAAAACAAAAAAAAACTCAGCCCTGCCTACCTTCCCGGGGCTTCTTGCCTGCCTGGGTTGCAGGGAGGGGGTGGCACAACCTTTGACCCCTGAGATGAGCGCCTTCTTTTCTGCTGACTTGAGCAGGCTTGTGTGGATGCTTGTGGAGAGTCGGGGTGGGTGCCCCCCCATGTGAATCACATAGAGATGACCTTAAAGGTATCGGGGTGGGAGTCGGGCCCCGGAGTCAAGCAGGCAGCACACAGCTCAGAAAGGCAGCTTGGGGGTAGACACGTGAACTGAGAGGAACTGGGGTCCAATGAAGGCCCAGCCTTTGGGAAGGAGAGGAGGACATGGGGCCCCCAAATTGTAGATCCATCTCACCACAGGAAGGATATGGTTCTAGATCTTTCTGAGTTGTGTGTGTGTGTGTGTGTGTGTGTGTGTCTGTGTGTGTGTGTGTGTGTCTGTGTGTGTGTGTGTGTGTGTGTGTGTGTTGGGGGCCTGGGGCCACACTCAGCAGTGCTCAGGGCTTACTCCTGGCTCTGCACTCAGGGGTGAGTGCCTTAGAGGCTCAGGGGGCCATATGGGATGCTGGGGTTTGAACCTGTGTTGGCCGTGAGCAAGGCGAGCGCCCTTCCCACTGTACTATCACTCCAGCCCCGGTTCCAGACCTTTCTGAGACAAGTGCCTCAGGAACATGGGGAATAAACGTGGTGGCATTGTCCCCGCAGTCATTACAGTCCCAGAGGCTCCCGGCCTAATCCGAGTGAGTGATGTGATGCTGACAGAGTGGTGAGCTCCTCTCGGGAGACAGGTGTTTGGGGTTTGCGAAGCAGGAGCCCCCCCCCATCCCCACCCCGTCCTTTTCTGGCAGGGGCTGTGACGGGCAGCCAGGGCCCTGACCCTCCTCCTCTGGGCACAGCACGGGGCAGTGCAGGAGGGATCTGGGTGTGTGGCCAGAGCCTCCCGCTTGCCCTGGGGGGAATGTGTCCTGCTCTCGGGTTACCCGAGCAGAAGGGGCTTCCAGGCTATTTGTAGTCCCCATGTGTCTCTCTGTCTAAAACCAGACAGGAGGCTGAAGTCCGAGCCCTGGCATCCTAGTCTACATTTAGAGAAGGCTTAGAAAAATAAAAATAACCCCTCAAACACCTCCTTCATCTCTCTTGCAGGCCAACCCAGGGGTTGCCACATGTCACAATAGATAGGAGTTGGAAAAAAAGAGCCTAAACCTTTTCTAACCCCAGCAGAGTGGGACCAAGTAGTCATTGAAAGGTGGGATTGAGGGGGCCAGAGTGATAGTACAGTGAGTGGCGCGTTTGCCTTGCAACGACTGATTCGGGTTCTATTCCCACCATCCCATATGGTCCCTCCAGCACCACCAAGAGTGATTTCAAATGCAGAACCAGGAGTAACCCTGGAGTATTGGCAGATGGGACATAAAAAAGACAAATAAATAAAATAATTAATACAAGTGGGATTGAGGAGCTGGGGAGATGCTTCTAAGGGCTGGAGTGCATCTTTGTGAGGGGTACCCTGCGTTTTCCTGAACATCTCTAGGAACAACCCCCGAGCACTGAGCCAGGCAGAACCCTAGAACACACCTTCGGGTGAGGCCCCCCGTGCCACCCCCAATCAGATGGCTGTAAGCTAACATCAGCTCTGGTGCAAGGGTACAGTGATGGCTGAAATGATTTGTACTTTTTCTTCCCACCCCCAGTACTGTCTTCTTTGGACTAGACCATGTCATTTAATTACTTGAAACAAGCTTGTGTCAATTTTACAAAAAAAAGTTTTTAAAAAACCTAGCTGGAGCCTCCCATTTTGAGACTTCAGGGGGTTTTTCATTCCATGCTCTTAGAAGTCCAAGAGTCTGTGCGAGCAGCATCATTTCCCTGCTCTCATGGCCTGTTGCCCGAATTTCGTTCAACCCATGTCTGTGGCGTCTAGGAATCTTGTCACTCTTGTCATAGACTGTGGGTAGGGTGGGAGCAGGCGAACGTGGCCCCGAGCCCTGGAGGGGCCGGGGGAAGCAGCCCCGGAGAGCAGACAGTGATGGAGCCATGTAAGACACTCGCTTCCCGAACGCAAGCCCTGCCTTCTCCTCTCTGATCGTGTATTTTCACACACTTACCTCAAGAATCAGTTGCTTGATTCCCGTCTTTGGTCCACTGTGATCACTTGATCTTTTTCTGTCCAGGTACGACTCTGTTATCACGAGTGAGTCCCGAAGTTGACAGTTGGTTTTCTGAGTCATGAAAGACATGGGGAGGGAAAGGAGCGGAGAGACGCAGTGAGAGAGGGTTTCTGGAACCCCGCCCTCACCCAGGCTGTTTCTTCTCCGTCTGTCTGTGTGGGAGACTCCCGAGAGGCCAGGCCTGGGCTTCCCCATGTGCTAAGTCAGGGAGCGGCCATGCCAGCAGAGCTGCGAATGAGGTTATAGGGCTGACCCAGATTGGGGTGAGAGGTCAGGGGTGAGGGGTCACACAGTTGTGAAGACCTGCATGGTCAGGGGTGGGGGTGGGGGCCACTACGCAGAGGGCCAGTGTCTCTAGAGTGAAGGAAGAAGGGAGTCAACACGCTTTGCCTGCCTATGGTGGGCCGCTCCTGAAAAGTGCCAGCAGTCCTGAGTGCTCTCTGAAGAGTGCTCGCAAGAAAAGAGCAGCCGCGGGGAAAGGCTTCCAGGCAGGGGGTTGGGGGCAGGGGCAACCATGAAGCTGCCAGACATGCTTGGTCTCAGGGACTACACGACTAGGAAAGTTTCCTTCCAGTTTGTGAAGGGCCCTTGTGTGGGAGGGAAAGGATCAGATTCACCTGTAGGGTCAGTAGGGAGAGACCCAAGAGACAAAAGGGGAAGATCAGGGCCCACTTGGTCCTGCCAAGGGCCTCTGCAGAGGGAGCGGAACTGTCCTTGAAGGACCGAGATCTTCCAGGGGTCACTAAACTGAGACAGGGCCTTCCCAGACTCGGAGGGTCACTCACTGCCTCATCCCGGACTGATTATTCTGGCATCCAGTGCCACCCCCAGCACTGCTGTCAGTGCAGACAGCCTGGGCACTTGCACAGAACCTGCTCCCACGTTCCCCAGGACTTGCCTGCTTCAGTCTGAGAGAGAGAGAGACAGAGAGACAGAGAGAGAGAGAGAGTGTCCTAGAGAGAGAGACTGGGGGGGAAGGTCCTCTGAGCACCTTCCTCCCTGCGAGTAAGGCCATTGGAATTGGATTCCCTAGAGATGGCCCTGCTAGGTTTGCACTAGTGTGTCCCTTGCTCCTTGATGTTTGCCTCCAGTGAAGAGGCTGGGCCTCCTGGCAGTACCACAGACCAGGGCCCTGGGCTGATGGGAGGGACCTTGTCTTTGAAGCTGGGACTGGCAGAAAAGGCACAGGGGTGGCTCCTGCACCCTGGGGATAGCCAGGGAAGACAGAGAAGAGCAGGAGCAGAAGTGGGCAGAGCCAGCACTTTAACCCCGGGTACTTTGTCCTCACATCTCCCTTCCCCCCACCCCCTCCCATATTTACTCCACTGCGAAATGATAAAATCAACAATTATGTCTGTTTGCTGTATTCCTGCGTGCCAGACACTGCATCTGACTGTTGTAGGTTAGGTTAGCTCATTCACTAGTGCTCATCCCACAGGTGGTCCTTGTTTCAGGTGAGGTCTGAAGAAGCTTAGTGCATTTCCCAAAATCATACACAGTGTTTTTGTTTATTTATTTGTTTGGAGGCCACACCCAGTGGTACTCAGGGCTTACTCCTGGCTGTGCTGGGAATTGAACCTGGTTTGGCCGTGTGCAAGGCAAGCTCCCTGCCCACTATATGCTCTCTCTGGCCCCATGTCTGTAGCATGGATGTAACCCCTGATAGTCATGGAGATGTGGGTGGGTGTGTGCGGGTTGGGGAAGACTGGGAGCCTAAGAACCACCAGAGTACATGCATCAAGAATGGGAATAGTTCTTGCTCTCTGGGTGTGGCTTAGTGCTCGCAGGCCAGCCACTTCTGGGCGCAGGCGCAGCAGTTTTGCCAGGCTGAGCTGTTATGTCAAGACTCAGCAGTAGACGGGAATGGAGCGATAGTAGGGTGAGATGATGCAGCGGGCGGACTGGCACATGCCCGGGCGCTCTCTGGGGCTCACTTAAACGGGGATCCTGCATCAGTGTGTACAGGTGGTCCTTGGATGTGGGGGTCCAGGAAATACCCCTCTGGTAGACCAGGGGTGCCCATAGGGTCTGCTGGGCTCATGGGCTTCACCGTGGCAGGGCAATGAACTCCATGCGGGGTTCTCTTCTGGGGGTGCTGATGGTGATGCCAGAGGGGCGGGGGCTTCTGTGTTGCAGGAATCTGGCCAACTGCGAGCGCCTCATTGAAGTGGAGGACATGATGGTGATGGGCCGCAAGCCGGACCCCATGTGCGTCTTCACCTACGTCCAGTCGCTGTACAACCACCTGCGTCACTTTGAGTGAAGCCCCTTGGGGTCCCGGAGCACCAAACAGCAAGCCTAGGAGGAGACCACTGGGTCGCAGGGGACCCCAGGGGAGTTGCGGTTCCAAGTGAGAGCGCTGTTTATCCTGTGCTGTGTGATGCTCCTGTCCAGCCGCCGTTACTGATGAAAAGTAGCGGCGACAGCGCTGATCCCGGTCAGGAGCTCTGCGGAGATGGGAAAACTAGCAGAAAGGGAGAAACTGGTGCTAAGTAATTATCTTCCTCAAAACCAACAACGCTCGTCTGTAGATTCCAGAGTGCTAAATAACAGGGGTCCCTCTGGTGAATTTGATACATTGGCTTACAGGGAGACGTTGATTACCAAGTGTTTTTTATCAAAATACCCCCAAGTTTTTTCCTTCCTCACACTATCAGAGCCTCCTTCCCTCCCTCCCTCTGGGCCCCTGCCAGGAAACAGACCGCTTAATCAGCAGCTTGACAAAGGAGCTCCGGAGTCTTGAGAAGAAACAGTTTAACCACTCCCAGGTCCTGGGCCCCAGATGACCTTCAAGTCACCTCAGCTCTCTGGAGAGAGGGAAGGCTCTCGCCTTGGTCCCAAAGCGCTTCTGTCCTTCCCTTCCCTGGAGGCCCCACAAGTGTTTGGCTAAGAATAGGCTCATGGGAAGTTAACACTTTTGGGGTCAACAGGCCTTTCGTGCTGAGAGCTAGTTTTTAATTCACTTTTTTTTTAGGGGATTTGCTGTAGATATTTATATTATATATATAAAAAAGTAATTCCATCTGTATCGTTGATCGGTTTGTACATAAAAACAAAATATGTCAAACTTTGCTTGGGATTTGTTATTTCTGTACCAGAGATTTTGCACCGCTTCCAAGTCCTGCTTAACCCCTGCCCAGCCTCTCCCCCAGTCCCCCCCTTTAACTGTTGTGCCTAAATCACTCGCCTAGGACGTTGACAATCATGTTTTCTCTCCTCGAATTTGCCTGTCATTTACCCATCTCCATGCTGTTCAAGGAACAGGAACAGAAGGTCCCCTTGCGGCTCTGTCCCCTGGATTCCTGTTGATGGGGCTCTGATAAACACGGGCCCACGATGGCAGGTTCTGGGGTGGTCCTGCACGTGGAGGAAGCCCCTCGGAAGAGCTGCTTTATTTTCACAGCTGTTTTGGTTTTATTGTGTTTTGTCTTGGAACCACACCCAGTGGTGCTCAGAGGTCACTCCTGGAGGTGCATGGGGGACCATAGGCAGTGCTGGGGATTCTGTCTGTGACCCCTGCATGCAAACAGGCACTCAGCACAACCTGCTAGGTGGGTGAACAGGTCCACTTGCTGCAGCCACTGTCTTGTTAGTTCTCTATCTCTGTCTCTGTCTGTCTGTCTCTCTCTCTGTCTCCCCCCTCCCCTCTCTCTCTCCCTGGTGGCAGGGATTATTTTCATGAACAATCTCAAGACTGTAAAGTCGTAGCCATCAGCTTATTTGTAGCCAAGAATGATTTTCTAATTGGGTTGGATTTTCATTTTTCTTTTTCTTTTTTTGTGTCACATCCAGCTCTGGTCAGGACTTCTGGCTCTGTGTTCAGGGATCGAGTGGACCCTATGGGATGCTGGGATCAAACCCATGTCGGCAGTTTGCAAGGCAAATGCCCTTCCCACTGTCCCCTCTGCCCAAATAGGATTGGATTTAAGCCATGAATGTGTAGTTTCCCTTTAAGCAGCTGCTACTCTGCCCATCAGCGCCTAATGTACCTTTTTGGAGTCACGTGTGTGGCCCTGTCCTTGAGTATTGGGGGACAGACCAATACTTTAGGGCCATGCTTGCTAGGTGGGTGAGTAGGCTTTCTTGTTGCAACCACTGTCTTGTTAGGGCTTTGGATTCCGTCACAGTGGGAACCGATTTCTTTCTGGCTCATGTTTTAGAGGCTCAAGAAGGTGAGCCCTATTATTAGCAAAGACACAGTGCCCAGCTTTTTTCTCATACTGAAGCTTAGAGTTTCATCCCTAAAGCCAACTTGGGACACAAGGACACTCGCATGCCTATATTTTGAGTGCTCACTCATGTTAGTTAAGTGGAGCTCTCTGGGATGGTAGATGTGGCTATTACATAGAGAAGACCTTGCAGGAATGAGGAAAGCTGCCCTTTTAAAATTTTTTTTTTTAAAAAATAGCTATTTCCAACTTGGTGCCCAGGGACCGTGTGGTGCTGGGGATGGAACCTGGGTCTCTTGTGTATAAAGCATGTGCTCCTGCCCTTGAGCTGTTTCTTCAGTCCCCAGATACTTTCTTTTAAACTTGAAATGTCCCTCAATTCTCACACTCAGAATAATTCATAAGGTTTGTTTGTTGTTTTGGTTTTGGGGCCACACTCAGTGGTGCTCAGGGCTTAACTCCTGACTCTGTGCTTAGGGATCAGCCCTGGCAGAATCAGGGGACCATACAGGGTTCTGGGGATAGAACCCGGGTTAGTTGCACGTAAGACAAGCATTTTACTAGTTCTTTTTAAAGACTATGCCCTGCCCTGTTTGGTCTTTGAGGAGGAGGGAAATGAGGGCTCGTAAGATGTAAAGGGTTTTGGGGCTGGAGCAATAGCATGTGGCTGATCTGGGTTCGATTCCCAGCATCCCATATGGTCTCCTGAGCACCGCCAGGAGTAAACCCTGTGCATCTTTGGGTGTGACCCAAAAAGCAAAAAAAAAAAAAAAAAAGTAAAGAGTTTTTAATTTGATTGCCTCTGGGACACAGCCTGAGGGTTCCAAAGCATAGGGTGAGTAGGGGAGGTGCAAGACTGATGTCCAGCTGCAGCCTCTGACCAGGCTTTCCCACGTGGGCACACGTGCAAGTGAGTGCCAGTTTGAAGCTGCCTTTCCACCTTGGCACTGATGGTCCCATTTCCCCCTCCCCCCACCTTTTCCTTAGAGACTTACTTCTTGGAGGTACTTATAAGATTCTTGTGCTTTTCCACATGATTCTTTCACCTGGATTTTGTTAAAATACATTAAACGTGATCAAATTGGCTTGTACTAAGCTAGCACAACACAAGCGTTTCACCAGCCCCAAGATGGGTTTCAGCTTCTCTGAGAGCTGATGACTATTCCTTTTTTTTTTTTTTTTCAAGGCAAGGGAGAGCTGCTAAGCGCTTTCTGAACATGATATAGCCCGCGCTGGTCAGAGGAGAACGCGCAGGCCAGGTGTTTGGGGAACAGTTTGTGAAAGCCAATGAATTTCGCAAATGTGCTCGATGATGAGGAGTTCTCAGCTTTCGGTTGCAGTGGTCAGCACTCGGTAACTGGAGGAGAGCAGCGTGAGAGCCGATTTTGTTTTCTGCCAAACCACGTCTATATGACTCCAGGTAGTGGGATGGATGGCAGGCTGAGAAATGCTGATTCGGTTGGTCGTTGTGAATGGGATATTTTACCCATCCAGCGGGACCGATTTTAGGTTGGGTTTCTTGGGCTGGTGCGAGGTGACCAACTCATTGTGAAGAGTTGGCTTGAGATGGCAGTCGAGCTCGCTCTCCCCTGCTCCTGGCACTGCTCACACCTGCACCATCACTGATCACTGGCTTCTGCGAGATCATACAGGTACTCGGGATGATTGTTATCCTTCTTATCCAGTTGGGGCTTGCTTTAGAGTCTTTGATCTTTGATCTTTCGGTTCCTGGACTGGCTTCGACATCAGTCAGCCCCCATCTTCCTTTGAAAGGGCACGCTGAGAATATCAAGGTCTGTTTTCTCTTTAGGAAGCACCAGACAAGAAGCTAGAGAGAAAATACAGCAGGCAAAGGGCTCGCCTTACATGTGCTCAACTAATCCCTGGCCCTCCGTATTGCCCCCAAGGCCCTGAGCATCATCGGGTGCGCACCCCCCCAAACAAACAAACAAACACCAAAAGTAAAACACTGAACCAGAAAAAAATCATGGAGAGACATCAGGTGGAACTAAGATCATACTCTCCAGCATTTCCAAGCAGTTACTTTGAGAAATAAACAGTCAGTCTAGGCTATATTAAATAATTCACAGAGGACATGGGGGTCCAGATGATGAACTTGCCTTATAAGTGCACAGTCATGAGTTCAAACCCTGGTGCCCTCACATACGTGGAGGTGATCTGGACAGTCCTGCTGGTGGTGATTCTCAGCAAGAAAGGGTCAAAAGATGACTCAGTGCCCAAGGAAGCATCCAGGGAACAGGCAGCCCTGAGCTGAACCCCCAGTGCTGTACTTACACCAAGACAATCCCAAGGTCTGGGATTCCAATCAAAGGAAAGGAAAAAGCCCTGAATCCACGAGGCAGGCAAGATGGTGGTGGTTGTACAGAGAGATGTCTTTTGGTGCATTTAAATTCCTCGCCTTTATTTATGTAGTTGATTCAGTCCTCTCGTGTTGGCAGGGGTGAAATCTGTATTTTTCACAAAACCACTTAGCGGGGGTGTGGAGATACTGGCAGCGCTCAGGGGCTACTCCACGCTCAGTATTTTGGAGATCACTCCTGGTGGTGTTTGAAGGGACCATTCAGTGCCGGGGATCAAACCCAGGCCTCTGCCATGTAAAGCATATACTGTAGCCCATTGAGCCATCTCTTGAACCCACAAAGCCAACTTTTGTTTTCTTTTTGGCGATGCACAGGGGTTACTCCTGGCTCTGCACTCAGGAATTACTCCTGGCAGTGCTTGGGGGACCATATGGGATGCTAGGAATCAAACTTGGGTTGGCCGCGTGCAAGACAAATGCCCTACCCACTGTGCTATATCTCCAGCCTCCACTTTTTTTTTGTTTTGTTCACATTGTTCTTTATTGTATTACTCAAATTGTTGCCACTTTGGTCAATGGAAAAAAAAGTAATCCCTTACTTTCTGGGAGTGCGGGCAGAGAGGGACTTGGACCATACCTGGCAATATCCAACACTGATTCCTGGCTCTAGGTTCAGGAAGTCACTCATGGTGTTAAGAGCTAATTCTTTCCTTCCTTCCTTCCTTCCTTCCTTCCTTCCTTCCTTCCTTCCTTCCTTCCTTCCTTCCTCCCTCTCTCTCTTTCTCTCTTTCTCTCTCTTTCTTTCTTTCTTTCTTTCTTTCTTTCTTTCTTTCTTTCTTTCTTTCTTTCTTTCTTTCTTTCTTTCTTTCTTTCTTTCTTTCTTTCTTTCTTTCTTTCTTTGAATCACTATGGGGTACAGTTACAGACTTACAAATTTCCGTGCTTACGTTTCAGTCATACAATGATTGAGTACCCATCCCTCCACCAGTGCCCATTCACCATCACCAATATTCCCAGTATCTCTCCCACCACCCCCCATTCCACCCCCCCGCCCCCACCCCTGCCTCTGTGGCAGGTGCATTCCCTTTTACTCTCTCCTTTTGGGTGTTGTGCTTTGCAACACAAATATAAAGTGGCCATCATGTTCAGTCTATAATCTATTTTAAGCACGCATCTCCCATCCTGAGTGGGCTCTCCAAGCATCCTTTACTTGGTGGTCCCTTCTCTGTCTGAGCTGCCTTTTCCCCCAGCATGTGAGGCCGGCTTCCAAGCCGTGCAGCAATCCTCCTGGTCCTTATCTGTACTATGCTTGGGTGTTAGTTTCCCATTTCGTTACTTTATATTCCACAAATGAGTGCAGTCCTTCTATGTCTGTCCCTCTCTTTCTGAATCATTTCACTTAGCATGATACTCTCCATGTTGATCCACTTTTATACAAAGTTCATGACTTCATCTTTTCTAACCACTGCATAGTATTCCATTGTGTAGATGTACCAAAGTGTCTTTGACTAGTCATCTGTTCTCAGGCATTTGGGTTTTTTTCCAGATCCTGGCTATTGTAAATAGTGCTGCAATTAATATATAAGTGCAGATGTCATTTCTACTATACTTTTTTGCCTCTCTGAGATATATTCACAAAAGTGGTATTGCTGAGTCAAATGGGAACTCAATTTCTAATTTTTTGAGAAACGTTCATACTGTTTTCCAAAAGGGCTGAACCAGTCGGCATTCCCACCAGCAGTGAAGGAGAAGCCCTTTCTCCCCACATCCACACCAACACCGGTTGCTTTTGTTCTTTTGGATGTGGGCCAGTCTCTGTGGTGCAAGATGATATCTCATTGTTGTTTTGATCTGCATCTCCCTGATGATTAGTGATGGAGAGCATTTTTTCATGTGCCTTTTGTACAAAGCCAGCTTTAATCATAGCTACAAGAGTCCTAAATGTCTCTGGTGCTGAGCAGTGGCCTTGACATTGTCATGCCTCTGTTCCTGGGCCCCTGACCTTATCCTTGATACCCATCTTTCCCTGCCTCCCTGTTTTTTTTTTTTTTTTTTTTTTTTATGATGAACTTTCCCACTCCCCCTTGCCCCTCTGTCTTATGTGCCGCTGTGCTCTGTCTTCTGTATTTTGCTCTCAAACCCATCCTGGACTAGGGGAGCCTGAACGTGCTAATTTCCCCTTTTATTTCCCCTTTCCCTAAACCTGGCTCCCTCTCCTGTTTGTGCAACACCAGCAAAAAGCAGCACTGAGCTGGAAACTCGGGCACCGCCTGGACACGGGGCAGCCGCTGCAGAGTAACCCACTTGCTTCCTTTCGTGCATCGTGGGCTGGCTGGGTCCTTGCAAACTCTTGGCAGCGGAGGTGCGAGGTTCTACTCCGATCCTAAAGCACCATGGCTATTTGTTTTCTCCTGGGTTTTATTAGAACCTTTGCACATTTACAGACAAGGTCAATATTCCAACGCACTCGTAGTGCTTTGTTTTGATGGTGAACACTGTGCTTCCTCACGGCGCTCACCCTGACTCACTTTAGCAGAATTTTCCCCAGGAATCTGAGTATTCTCCTACAGACACATGTTTCAGCACATCTAAGAAGTAGAATCATTATCTACCTAGGATACTGTGCTGTGAGTCTGTTTTCAATTTACCTCCTAATTCCCACATGCCCTGTTTTGCTGCTGTTGTTGTCAAACCGAGGACCCTCCACTTGTGAGATATCATCTCTTACCACTGAGCTGCATCCCTGGCAGAGGTTCCCCAACTTACTTGGTCTACGGCCCCTTTTTCAGAAAAAACAAACAAACAAATAGCATTCAGTACTTACCCTGGAAATCTACCTTCTGTAAGCAAACAGAATGCACCCCCCCACCCCACTAACTGCACCAAGGGTACTACAGCCTGCCTCCCAACTCCCTGCTGAAGAATTGTTCCAGCATGTGGGGGTGGTGGTATTGCTTTGGGAAACACTGTGTAAATGTTTTCTTAAAGTCCAGGATCCAATAAGAGTTCACACATTGCACTTGATTGTTGTTTCTTTAATCCCTTTTAATCTAGACCAGTCCTTCCCCTTTCTGTTCTCTGTGTATTTTTCATTTGGCTCAGAGAAGACTCCCAGCCTGGTTGCCCCATGACTCCCCAGCTGCCCTTTCCACTGCGCTCTCGATGAGATTCAGGTGAAACCCATTTGGCACGAACATAGCTCAGGTGATGGATGCTCATGCATCCTTCGGGAGCACAGGCTGTGACTTCCCTTGCCGGCCCCAAGCAGTTTGGTTTTATGGTCAAGGGGGTGTCCACCAGGCTCTCCAATGCTCTTCACCAGTAATTATGTGGACATCGATGAGGTGATACTCTTGGGACCATTTGCATATCCTATTCCCCAACATGTCTCTCACTCCAGACATTTCGGATTACAAACTGATGATTTTTGTCTGATCTGTAGTTACCCCAGAGGGTTGGACATGGTGGTTTTTACATTCCATCATCTCCTCTGTAGTTATGAGGTTACATTCCTTGCACAGAAGAGGTTCTGTCTCCTCTTTCACATTTGAGGTATTCATGGAATCATGAATTCACTTACAAAAATTTAGTGTGTTGGGATTCCTTAGTGTCCTTTTTGATGCTCAACTTGCCCAAGGTCAGGGGAAGAAAACAACTCTGTGTCTTTGGGAT
Organism: Sorex araneus; assembly: GCF_027595985.1. NCBI lineage: Eukaryota > Metazoa > Chordata > Mammalia > Eulipotyphla > Soricidae > Sorex > Sorex araneus. The sequence goes on along the minus strand of NC_073304.1, from coordinate 189,184,242 downwards.
GCGGTCCCTCAGCCTTTGAGCACTTTCCTGCTTTTTGGCACAGGATGGACCAGGTTGACCATTGATTCCTTGGCTCTAACTCTGGAATCTGCTCTTGTGTCTTGAAGGGACGTCAGTTGGGAGCTTCCTTCCTTCCTTCCTTCCTTCCTTCCTTCCTTCCTTCCTTCCTTCCTTCCTTCCTTCCTTCCTTCCTTCCTTCCTTCCTTCCTTCCTTCCTTCCTTCCTTCCTTCCTTCCTTCCTTCCTTCCTTCCTTCCTTCCTTCCTTCCTTCCTTTGTCTTTGGGCCACCCAGTGATGCTCAGGGCTTACTCCTGGCTCTGTGCTCTGGAATCACTCTTGGTGGGCTCAGAGGACCCACCAAGTTGGGGAATCAAACCCAGGTTAGCCTTGTGCAAGTGCCTTATCAGCTGTACTATCGATTCAGCCCTCCTGAATTTTTAAAACAGGACTGTATTGACGAGGATTGAGGCCTGGCTGTGCCTGGGGGGTGGACTTGGGGCCTTACACCCTTGAGGCATGTGCTCTCCCACTTGAGCTACATCCCTGGCTCTCCATCCCTGCCCCTTTCTTCCCTTATTTTTCTTTCTTCTTCCTTCCCTTCCACAACAACAAGCAAATGCATGTCTGTGCATTTATTTTTCTTTCTTACACAAAAGATAAGCATAGTATAGACTCTGTGCATCTTGCTTTTTATTTTCACTTACAAGTGAAATAGTTCCATAAATATCCTCCTCATTGGGAGGACACAGTATTTTGTATCTGTTGTGACTGATTTGCAGGTTATTCCCCTACCAGAGGGCTGCTCAATTATTTATCATATTTTACTTTACTAACAGTGCTGCAGGGAACATCTTTATGCATAAGGTATTCCACATTGTGGGTGTCTATCTTGAGAGCGAAATCCAAGCAATGAGATTTCTGGGAAAGGGGAGAATACCTATTTTATTTGGTTTTGTTAACTTTCCCTTCAGAGTGGACTGTACCATTGCGAATTTTAGTCAGGAATGTATGACAGTCTTGAATTTTTTATTTGGTTGTTTTTTGGGGGGCCCTACCAGGCAATGCTCAGGGCTTACTTCTGGCTCTGTGATCACTCCTGGTGGGCTCAGGGATCCTATGGGATAACAGGGATTGAACCCAGATTGGCTGTGTGATGCAAGACAAACACCCTACCGCTGTACTATCACTCTGGCCCCCAAGAGCCTTGGATTTTTACCCTCAGTTCACTTTTCTCCAAAGTGAGGGTGCTCATACTTTTGAATGCTTGTCATTTTCATAGGTAAAAGATGGCATTGGTGTGATTTCAATTTGTATTTTGCCTATGAGTGAAGAGTGTATTCTCATACTTTTGGGTCATTTGTGAATCTTTTTCTGCTTATTCATGTCTGCACACAGTTTTTCACTTTTATTACCCTTTGCACTGTAAGTTACAAAGACATTCATGGTTGAGTTTCAGGAGTACAATGTTTGAGCATCAATCCCTTCACTTTTACCAATACTCCCATTTCTTTTTTTTCTCATAAGCACTGTGGTTTGCAATACTGTTACTGAAAGTGTGTCATACCTTCATTTTACTCCTTTCAGCACCCAGAGCGATCATTTCCCTCTATCACTGTCATAGTAGCCCCTTCTCTGTTCTCTGTTCTACCCCCTCTTAATTACCCTTGAATGATGATGATGATGATGATGATGATAACAATTATGATGACAGTTTGGGGTCATACTGGCAGTGTTCAAGGATTACTCTCAGCTCTGTGTTTAGGTGACCATGCAGTGCTGAAGAGTAAATCTGAGCCTCCAGAATGCAGAGCATTCATTCAGACCTAGGAGCCATCTCCCCTTAAGTTCAAAAAAAATTTTTTTATTATGACACAGTGGTTTACCAAGCTATTCACAATATAGTTGTTTCAGGCATTCAATGGTCCAACACCAGTCCTGCATCAGTGTGACCTTCCTTCACCACGGTCCCCAGTTTCCACCCAACACCCCCATCTGCCCCCTTAGCAGGCACAAACAAATTTGCTTCATATTGTTTGTCACAAAACAAAGGCAAGTGAAATTATCAAAACTTAGATCAATAAGCTTGCACTGCAGATCCTGGCAAGCTACCCGTGGTATATTCGATATGCCAAAAACAGTAACAAGTCTCACAATGGAGATGTTACTGGTGCCCGCTCGAGCAAATCAATGAACAGCGGGATGACAGTGCGACAGTGCAACAGTGCTACAGATCAATGAGTCAATTTGTGATAATTGTTATATCTCACAATGGTACTACTAAAGTCATTTTTTTTTCGAGGATTTACTGGACTAGTTGGTGCTAGTGGAGTATTATTGCTTAGGCCCCTTGAACTTGGTCCCTTGATTTTTTAATTTTTTTGCTTTTTGGGTCACACCTGGCAATGCACAGGGGTTACCTCCTGGCTTTGCACTCAGGAGTTACTCCTGGCGGTGTTCAGGGACCATATGGGATGCTGGGAATTGAACCCCGGTCAGCCGTGTGCAAGGCAAACGCCCTACCTGCTGTGCTATTGCTCTAGCCCTGGTCCCTTGATTTTTAAGAGATCTATATATATTACAAGATTTCTCTATCTCTTCATCCCAGATTTCCCTGTCAACTCTGCCCATCACCTTACCTAGCTCATGTCTTTTTTCACTTGCATTTGGGATAAGCCCCTCAAAACTCATTTCTAAGTCTTTGCAAACATTTTCTCTGAACTTCCATCAGAATGGCTTCTTAAAATTTTGAAGTTTTCTTTAAATTTTGAGACTTCTTGTAGTTTTGATCAATCTTCACCTCTACCTGGTCTTTTCCTGGTCTTTACCTGATCTTCCACTCCCCCCGCTGCTCCTGCCCACCTGAATCTAACTCACTTTGTGCTCAGACCTCCACTTCTCAGAGACCTGCTTGATATCCCTTCACCAGTTCCATTCCCAGAGCACTATGCTCTCAATCCCTATTCTTGTTTAATCCTTGGCTACGAGAAAAGAAAGTGGTCTCTCTCCCTAGTGGGTCCCCTGGCCTAACAAGTGCCTTCTACACAGTTGGTGCTTTATGAGTATTTCCTGACTGGGTGGCCCATCTTTCCAGATCATATGTGGCTTGGAGCCAGAAGAACATAGAACTGGTTGGATAAATCTACTGTTCTGCGCCCCAATGGCCCAGGTTCCTGAAAGTTAAGTGCTTATTTTCAGAATTAATCAGGTGCCACTGAATATCTTTCTAGTGGGATGGTCTTACTCAAGATTGCTTTAATTCCAGTTGCCAGAGACTTGAGACCAGGGGGTGGAGGCTCCAGGGATCAGAGTTAAGCTCCACTTGGCATTTGTTTATTCAGCAGATGTTGATAAATGAACCCCAAGGTAACGAGCTGTAACTTAGCTTCCCCAGGCTTGACTAGAGCCATCATTGGCTAAAAAGTTTCAGATTTCAGTCCCCGGAATGCAGTGTCCCTGCCTTGGGGGAAGGAGTGTGATCAGCGTCAACCACCGGGAGACCACCATGCTCCTTCGCAAGTATCGTGAGACTTGGAAAAACAGAGAATCGATTTGCTTAATGCAGAACAGTGCCAAGAACATAGCGAGGGTGGTCTTCTGTACCCCAAGACCTAAAGGGTGCTGAGAGGGGAGTGCAGTCCCAGCCCGCCACCAGCACAGGAGGGCTGCAGGGGCCATTACTAATGTGCTGAGGTCCATCCTGTCCTGGCCTATAAGCAAAGGGGATTCACCACTTTGTGGATAGTAGCAAGCTCTGTGCACCTTGGGTCACCTGGGGGCAGAGGCGGAGCTTTGCCCAGACCTGTTCCCACTGCTGTTTGCTTACCTTAGGTGCTTAGTGGATTCTGCTGAGCTGACCAAGGCAGAGTCATTCCCCTCGACTCCCACTCCCTCCCCCCCATCCTGATTTCCACTGTATCCTTGCACATTGCAAACATGGGGACTCCCTTTCCCAGGCAACCTGGTCATGCCCCTGAAGGCTTGCACGGAGAGAATGTGCTGGGCATAATGGCAAACCGGGAGCTGGTTGGCAACTCTGCAGTTTGCGGGTGCAGACAGGTAAAGGATTCTTGCTTCTCAGGGCTGCATCCCCTGCTCCCCTTGGCGGGCATCTGGCCATCCCAAGGACTAATCTCTGAGGCTCCATGTTCGCTGTGTCCCCAGGACAAGAGAAAAACCTGAGGTTCTGGCTTCAGCGTGCCCCCTTCTCCTCTGTAATTTTCCTCTGGGCCAAAGAATTTCATTCCGAAGGAGATGTTTGTTTCCTTCTGTTACTTTATCCAGCAGGCTTACGCTGACCTGAAGGAGAGTGACTAAGGGGAAATGGAGTATTTTCAGCCGGGAGCCATCACAGTTGCTGTATCAAGTATCTCTTAGGGACCGTGGATTTCATGACAGGTGTGTTTTTATTCAGGAAATTAATGTACTTAATTTAGAGGGACGGACTTCCTTCCGAGAATATTTCCCTTCCACCCCCTCCTTCCTCCGTCCACCCTGTGGGAAATCTATAGCGAAGGTGACCGTATCCCCGCATGGAGAAGTCATTAAACCATAAGCTAGAAACTTGGCTTCCATGTCTGTTCTTTTGTTGGGTAACTATGTGAATACACCAATTTATTTATCCCCTTTCCCCCGCCCCCGACACTATTTTGAACAGGAGTCCATCCTGCCCTACCCGCCTGGGAGGGTTGGGGTGGGGACAGTGGTCAGATCATCTGAGAAGCAGGAAGCTCTGCCCTTGCTGTAGGGAACAGGAACATCCACCACCCTGGGTGTGCACAGCGCCCCCTAGAGGGAGGTATTCGATCTTCTGGGCAAGAGCTGTGAAAGGGCAGGCACAGAGGGAAAAGGGGGCTGCGCTGTGTGGTCTTTTCTAAAGTTGCCCTTGCCATATGGGTCACGTCTGCTACCATAAACATTCTAAAAATCAACCGTGCAGAAATGAAATCCATATAGTTTAATAAACGAATTATTTTACCAAACTAATGCATGTGTATAGATCTTAAAAATCAAATGGGAATAAGACATTGAAGGACAGTTTGCTTTCCCTCCGGTGCACTTTGCTGGAGGAATGATCCTTCCATCTTTTTATCCTTTTCCTTTGTGTTTGTCCCCCTATTTCTAATGTTTGCTACGCTTCTTTCTCTATCTGCCCTTTGCATATGACCATCGATTTCCCAGAACAGTGGGCTGAGAACTCGGTTTCCCTACTCTGTGACTCCATAACTTCTTTTCCCTCAATGGCCCCCAGTGAGGCCATATCACACAATATTTGGTCTAAGTAATTGTTTATTTTATTTTATTTTTTGGCTTTTTGGGTCACACCTGGCGATGCTCAGGGGTTATTCCTGGCTCTGCGCTCAGGAATTACTCCTGGTGATGCTCAGGGGACCATATGGGATGTTGGGAATCGAACCCGGGTCGGCTGCATGCAAGGCAGACACCCTACCCACTGTGCTATTGCTCCAGCCCCAGTAATTGTTTATTATGACAAGGCAAAGAGTGTTCAGCTCAAATTGTTCTCCAGTTAATTTCTCACCTTCTTCCCAACAAAAGATGAAGATTTTACTTACTTACTTACTTTTTTAAGGCAGAGTCTCTTGCCCCCACGCCTGGCTGTCTTCACTGGGGCCCCTTGGAGCGGGGCAGGTTGAGTTTCCCTCTCCGCCCTGAGTAGAGCCCTGGTAGCTGAAGACCTCCAGAACCCTGCCACAGCCATGAGCAAGGCCCCTCTTCACACGTTCGGATGAGCCTCATGCATGAAGGATCTGGCAGAAGAACATAGGTGTGCGGGACCCGGGGCTGAGATCTCCAAGCCTGCTCAGATCGGGACTGGGCCTTGTCTACCTAGATCCCCCATTTTCTAGTATCTAGGCAGTCACACCCACAAACTGCCCCCGGCACCGTGGAATCCCATCAATGGCCAAGATCCAGAGACTATAAGACAACGTTCCAGAAGACCTCTTATAGCCTAGTTCTCCCTCTCAGAGAACCTGGCAAGGTACCTAGAGCAGCCTGTCCGCATGGAAGAGCCTGGCAAGCTCTCTGTGGCATATTTGATATGCCAAATACAGTAGCAATGATGGGTCTCATTCCCTTTACCCTCAAAGAGCCTCCAAATCGGCACTGCTGGGGAGAACGAGTAAAGAGAGGCTGCAGACTCAGATAGAGAAGGGAATACCACCTAAAGTGTGGTTGGAGGACCTGCTCAGGATGGGAGAGGTGTGCTGAAAGTAGACTATAGATTGAACACGATGACCACCCAATGCCTCCATTGCAAACCACAACACCCAAAAAGAGAGAGAGAACAAAAGGGAATGCCCTGCCACAGAGGCGGGGTGGTGTTGGGGGGATAAAGTTTGGGGTGGGTGGGAGGGATGCTGGGGTCATTGGTGGAGGAGAATGGGCGCTGGTGGAGGGATGGGTACTCAAGCATTGTATGACTGAAACACAAGCACAAAAATATGTAAATCTGTAACTAAAAAAAAAAAGAGGCTACTAAAATCTCAGGGTTGGGACGAATGAGACATTACTGGCACCCACGCGAGCAAATTGATGATCAACCGGATGACAGTGATACAATGATACAGTGATTGATACAGTGATTCAGTGATTTACTTTTTTGGGGAGCCACACCTGGTGATGCTCAAGGGCTATCCCTAGTTCTACACTTAGGAATTACTCCTGGTATGGTTTTCAGGGGCCCATATGGGATGCTAAGATTGAACCCAGGTTGACTGCAAGGCAAGTGCCCTACCCGTAAGATAATCCTCTGGCCCCAGAGGGTGATTTCAAAACATGGCCACCCATTCTTTGGTTCTCCTTCCATTAAGAAGGGAAGCTGGTCTCTTTCCCCGCTTAAACATAGTGATTTAGTTCTAAGGCATAAAATGTAGCTTGATGTAACTTGAACTTGGTGTAACTCAAATCCTAAGTCAGAAAAGGTGATTCAACTTCCCTCTCTTTCTTGGAAGCCTGTGGACTACTGTGTAAAAAGAAGCCTGGATATTCTGAGGCCAGCCTAACGGGGGACTGCGTGCTCTGTCAGCTGCCCTCAGCTTTGCACAAGGCCAGTCCTCTCTGCCTGTGTTCTTGTCTGCAGGGACCCAGGGAGGAAACCCAGTTCTGCCATATCCCTCACCCTCCTCCCAGCTTCCAAGTGTTTGAGGAACTCAGTTGTTCATGCCTCCTTCTCTCTATTTCTCCCTTATAGGCTCATATACACTACATATGTTCTTCTCTGCAATCTTAGGGAGTGCTAAGGAGAGCAACACCCAAAAGTGGGGAGCTTGGCTATGAGGCTCCAGGTAATAAAAGTCTTTTAGGCACAGAGGAACACAAACTGCATTTTGCATGTCTATCTTCTCTGCAATAGCTACTGCAGGGTGTGCACCCGCCAAACTTGGAGTAACTGAACTGCAAGGCAATGTAGGACAACAGCGAAGGGCAGGGACAGCAAAGCTGATGTCTGCTGATAGAGCATGGAATCCTGAGAGTGGCGGGCTCAAGGCACTCAAGACTAGGAGAAAACAACAGTTAAGAATATAGAAAATAGGGGCCCGAGTGATAGTACAGCAGGGATGGTGTTTTTCTTGCATGCAGCTGGCTCGTGCTCAATCCCTGGCATTCTATACGGTCCACCGGCACTGCCAGGAGTAATTCCTGAGTAAGAGCCAGGAGTAACCCCTGACCACTACTGAATGTGATTAAAAAGTCTCCCCCCCTCACCAAAAGGATATAGAAAATAATATTTAAAAGCAATGAAGCACTACAGGGTAAGATAGCAGGGATAGCAATGAGAACCTAGAACATTAAGCAAATAAAAACCAAAAGCAATGATTTATGACAAGAAATAAGGGTATGGCTGTGTAAAGAACCTAAAGTAGACTTGGAGGGAGAAGACAGGCATGTGGTGGGGAAGAGCCAGGGCAGTGGGTCCCAGCAGACGCTCCCTCTGGTAAGGGTGGGGAGCCGCTGCAGGGGTTTATAGAGGAGTGACATGTGCTGATGTATCAGTTATCAGAGAAGTTCTGCCTAGCAATTCCCCTCAAATATATAAATAATCCCTTCTGAGACGTGAAATAAGATGTTATACCTGTTAAACAGTATCCTGAGAAGGTATTTTAAAAGGGATTAGTAAGAGAATATTTTAAAAAGAGAGAAAGAACAAGTTTTGTGTGTGTGTGTGTGTGTGTGTGTGTGTATGCATGGACATGCACGCATGAGCAAAGGAATCAAACCCAGGCCTTTACATATGTAAGGCAAGTGCCCTACTTGTGAATTACATGCCTGGTCCAGGAGTAAACTACCAAAAAGAGGAAAACAAAAAGAAAAAGCCAAAGTAAAACTGAAAGACAAAAAGTACTAAAATTAATAACAGAAAACATAAAAATGATGACCAGAAAGCCCAATTTTAACAAATAGTCATTTTATGAAGAGAAAGGCAGAATAAAGTTGAAATGGAAGGAACTCCTAGCATAAACTATATACGAGAAGTGTGAGTCATGAGTCTCTAGGTTGAAAGACCCCCACTAAGTGCTTAACACAGTGAATAAAGACTTATGCCAAGAACCATCTTCACAAATTTCAGATTACTCGAAATAAATATATTCCAAGAAAGTTGAATGTTTTCTAGAGAGTAAAAGTATGCAAAAGATCAGAATGATAGGGATTTATAACTTCAAAAAGAAATAGGAAAATAAGGAAACAATGTCTTGAAACATCAGTGTGAAAATGACTTTGAGCCAAAAACACTTGTAAGGGAATCGTGGGTGATGGGTGCGAAGAGCCCTCTGGGTGGAGGTGCCAGCTCACCATCCCCACGTGTCTCCCAGTGGGTTGTTCTCAGGGCTGGAACACAGGCCCACCTTTCATAGCTATTTTGAGGCAAGAGTGAGCTAAGACAAATCAATGCTGAGCACTTTGCCTGACTTGAGTACCTAGGTGGGAGTGATGATGGTTGTTCTTGAAATTCCGGGCTATAGTGGAGCCTGAGGATTTAGGTGTCTTCTATCTATCCTGGTTTGTGCTCTCAGCAAGCCACAGTTTTCTGGGAACTCCTCAGACCCCTGCCACCCCAGGAGCTCAGGCTCTCTGGATTTCGAGATGAAGGCGAGTTCCCTCCCTCTGCTCTTGTTTGTTCTGGCATTTTGCAGAACTGGCATTTATGGGACACCCCCACTCAGCCTGGAATGTTCTTGTTTCCTGGTGTGAATTCATCTCTTGGTGTCTTCCCTAGCCTTTTCTAAAATGTTCTCTTACCAGGATGCTGCTCACACCCATCTTTTCTTTTCCTTTATTTTTTTTTTTTTGGGGGGGTGGGGTGGTTCTGACCAGCAGTGCTCAGGAGGTATTCCTGGTTTAGTCCTTCGGGGGGTAATGAGTAATGGGGATTTAACCTGGGACTCTGGTATGCAATGCAGATTCTTCAACTCTTTAAGCATGCTCCTTGGCCCTATGAGTGTGTGTGTGTGTGTGTGTGTGTGTGTGTGTGTGTGTCTGTGTGTCTGTGTATCTGTGTGTGTCTGTGTGTCTGTGTGAGAAATAAGACAGGTTTTATTGAAACTTATTTAAAAAGATGTGAGGGGATGGACTGGAGAGATATTACAGTGGGTAGGGTACTCGCCTTGCACATGGCCGAGCCAGGTTCGATCCCCGGCATCCCAGATGGTCCCCTGAGCACTATCAGGAGTGGCTCCTTAGTAAAGATCCAGGACTAACTCCTGATCCCTGTGGGGTGTGCCCAAGGAACTTAAAATAACTTTTTTTTTTAAGTGAGAAAGATGTGAGGAGAAAGCGTGTTAAACTTTTAAGTGAAAACAGACTTCTCACAGAAATAAGACAAGCAAAGAAAGCATGTGAGATACATGTTCAAGGGAGAACATCGACTTGAAGAGCAAGCCCATGAGCGTCTTTTTTTTTTTAACCTAAGAAAATCACCACTTCATTCGTAACAAAACCCTGGCACACTGCCAGAGCAGCTGGGTAATCCCAGGCTCCGTGTGGGGAGCTGCTTGCCCTGTTGACCCAGAAGCCGGGAGGGCTCTAAGCACTGCTTGGGAGATTCTGAACAAAACCAAAACAAACAGAAACTAAACTAAACAGACAAAAGGATATTTTGTAAAAAGGAGACCTCGTTCTGAGTTGCCTGTCATGGCATCGAAATAGCCCCGACTCATCTTAGACGTGCCTTGGCTGGATGCTGATTCTGCTTTGGGTGAGCATGTCCCAGGACGGGACTCAGTCCTCCGGGGGCCTTGGTCTCCTCATCCATCCAATGAATGTATAATAATAGTGCTGAACTCAGAGACCCGCGGTGGGGATTGAAGAGCTAATCCACACGAAGTGCCCAGCCTGGCATTCGACGTTCAAATAAATGCCAGCTACAACTGTTCTTATCTTTCCCAGTTTAAACCCACACACAACATTGTTGCTCAGGGCACAACTGGACACGAAGACTCTTAGGGGTATGAAGTTTTTCAAATGGCTGAGACAGAGGAAATGTGATCCCCTGATTTTGTTTGCGGCTCCTACTCGACCCCATAGCAACCGAACAACATAGCAACTAATAGAGAGCAATTACTTTGGGCTCAAGTCGGACGGCATGGATTTGAATAAGTCTTTCCAACTTAAAAAAATATGCTTGGATAGTTTTTGAACCCCTTATGGTAAAAGTGGTATTAAAAAAAATGTTTCTGATCATTACAAACTTATAAACAGATCACACCCTCCGTTCTTGGAGCCTGCTGCTTCATAGATTGGGCACGAGATTGTGACCAGAGCGCCCTCTAGTGGAGCTCAGCCATTTCCTGACGCTCGTTACTTGGATTGTAAAAAAAGGATCATGTTTATTATTTTATTTATTTATTTATTTTTAATTTTTTATTGAGTCACCATGTGGAAAGTGACAAAGTTTTCAGGTTTAAATCTCAGTTATACAATGCTCGAATACCCATCCCTTCACCAGTGCTCATATTCCACCACCAAGAATCCCAGTATAGCTCCACCCCGCCCCCTCACACCCCAAACCCCCCCAACGCCCCTAGCCCCCCCACCCTAAGCGCCCCCCCCCCCCCCGCCTGTGTAACTAATAAATTTCACTTTACTTTCACTTTGATTGCATACAATATTTCAACAAAACTCACTATTATTGTTTGGAGAGTCTCTCCCCTAAAGTCAGACCTGCTGAAAAGGAAGCATTAGATAATTTGTTTTCCATTGCTGAGGATGAAGAGGTATGAGGTCGAGTGACCACACTTAGCGGCCTCTCAGTTTTGGGTTTCTGTAATTTAGTATTTTAGTAACTAAGTCCAGAGAGATATCTGCCAGAAGTTGCATCGTTGCCAACTTGTACTTCTCAGTTACATTATATTCCACATATGAGTGCAATCTTTCTATGTCTGTCTCTTTCTTTCTGACTCATGTTTATTAGTCACTGTCACTGTCATCCCGTTGCTCATCGATTTGTTCGAGCGGGCACCAGTAACGTCTCTCATTGAGAGACTTATTGTTACTGTTACCAAGAGTATGGAGCCCGCACGGCAGAGCCTGGCAAGCTACCCGTGCGTATTGGATATGCCAAAAACAGTTTATTAGTAGTAAGTAGTATTAGGCTCATTTGAAGATAAATTTTATTTAGTTGTTTACACGATTATCTATTTAATTTATTTACTTACTTGGGGCAGGGGATTCCAAGCAGTGCTCTGTGGTCCTGGCAATACTTAGCCCCCTGGGCTGTTGGATCAGTGCTAGGGGTCTGGGATACTTTGCTGCCCAGACCTGCAGAACTTGGGAGGTCATAAGGTGCCAAAAACTGAGCTGGGATTGGGTGTCCTAACCTCTGTAATAACTCCTCACCGCCCCTACAGATCTTGTATTTTTTTGTGGGGGAGGGGCATGTCTGATAGTGCTCCACCTGGCTTGGTGCTTCGGAAGGCTCTCTGCAGTGTTCAGGGGACAAGGTGGTGTCAGGGATCAAACCTGGGCCTCATGTATGTGCTCCAGTCCACAGAGTTATTTCTTTAGCCTCCTTCAAAATTATTTTAAAATTACTTATTATTAGGACTAAAGCGATAGAATAGAAGGTAGGGCGTTTGCCTTGCAGGTGGCCAATCCGGGTTCGATTCCTTCACCCCTCTCGGAGAGTCCGGCAAGCTACCGAGAGTATCTCACCCTCACGGCAGAGCCTGGCAAGCTACCTGTGGCATATTCGATATGCTAAAAACAGTAACAACAAGTCTCACAATGGAGACGTTACTGGTGTCCGCTCCAGCAAATCGATAAGCAATGGGACGACAGTGATACAGTGATACTTATTATTTCATATTCAAATCATTTGGATTACGGGGTTTGGTTTTCACATGCTAAGATGCTATTTTAAGGCAGAACTATTGGCCTGGTCAACACAGAAGTCTGGATTTTATAGTGTCGGATCTTAAATAAGTCTAAAGCTCTTCTGGTGTAATAGGAAATGCAAGCTGCATCAAGGTACAGGCCAAAGGGTCGGAGAGAGAATACAGACTTGAAAGTGCTTGCTGCATACAGCTGACTAGTTCAATCCCCAGCATCATATATAGGCCTTGAGCATTGCCAGGAATGATCTCTGAACACAAGGGGTAGGCCAGTTGTTTTACACAGGGGCTGCAGTTAGAGCTGAAGAAAATGCTCTGACATCATCTTTCTGTGCCAGCCCCTGTCCATTTTTTCTATGACTGGAGTGTGCTGTTGATCCTGAAGGGCTCTTCCACTCTCAAAGATGCCACTTTATTTGTTTGGGGGCCACACTTGGTGGTGCTCAGAGATTACTCCTGGTTCTGCCCTCAGGAATCACTCCTGGTGGTGCTCAAGGGACCATGTAGGGAGTTGGGGATGGAACCCCAAAGATGCCACTTTGGTATAAAGATTATTTTGAGCTAATAGTAATTGATAACATATGTAGAAAAAGCACAGCATCCTTCCTTATCTACCTAAAGCAGGGTAGACATTTCTCTAAGGAAGGTGATCCTCTGTACCAGAGATGAGTCCCATTGAGATGAGTCTGCAGAAACAGATCTACTTAAAATAACCCACATCCCCCACTAACTCTTCCATACATTCCCTGGTTATCTTCCCACAATCCATCGCCCAAGAAATCCCAATCCCCTTCCCTCTGTTCAGTCAGATCTCCACCATCAAAATAGCATAATGAACCCCAAAGGTCTAGCTGCTGCTTTGAGTTTTCATCTTTCTGGGGGGTGAAAATCCCATGTGCATAAAATTATTAACCTCAGTAAAAATGAATTGTCTTTTCTCCTGCTAATCTGTCTTTGTCCACTTAATTTACAGTTTCCTATTTGCTGAATCTCTAAGGGCAGGGGATGGATTTTTTCCCTCCCCTTTGGTCCCACATGGGGGATTAATCATGATATGGGCAGGAGGCAGCTTAGCAGCAGTTGCTACATCTTCCAGGGGAGCATCTTGCAGCTGGTTTTTCTCTAGAGTGTTACTACCTCATCCAATTCATCTGCCTCAGCTGCCATGTCTGACAAACGGCCAAAGACAAGAAGAACCCAACTACATAAAGAGCTCAGGGCATAAAACTTTGCCCAGTCTCATCTTGACTTTCAAGTGGCTTTATGTGCTCTATGAAATGTTAATCCTACAGGGTGAAATCCAAGCTGGCTAATCCTCCAGTGGCGACCAGGGCCAGTGGTGATGGTGAGCAATGGGACGCTAAATTTCTTTTCCTCAAATACAAGAGGTCTATTCAACAAACTCACTGTCGCAGCACAAAAAGCTATTCGAGTATCAGATTGACAAAGGGAACTGGTCCAAGTGCATAGACAATTTACGATTTATGTTTGGCTTCCTGTGGAAAAGTGAAACCCAAAGGGAGATCAGTGGTGGGTTGCAGCCAGCACCCCTGACGGGGCAGCATTTCTCTAACTTCAGTTCTGATTCCGCAGGTCTGTAACTGGGTTCGGAAGTCCACAGTTATAGAAGCAGCCTGGGGCCTCAGAAATAATACAGGAGTTAAAGCACTTTTCTGATATGCAGCTGATCCTGGTTTGACGCCCCCCACACCTCCCCAGTACAACATAGGGTCCCTGAGCACTGCCAGGTCTTACTCCTGAGCACAGCTCCCAAGTACAGCTGGGTATGTCCTCTCCTGAAAGGAGGCATCCTGAGATTTCTGATGCAGATTTTGGTGCGAAGCACCCACATTCTGAGAAATACCTTAAGGTTCCTGCCATCATTCAATAGCGGATGCCACAAAAAGCTTCAGGAGCACAAAGTCATGACAAAATGGTGGAAGGAGAAGAAATAAACTTACATTTTCAAGGGCTTGTCCCAATTAGACTTTGCTTGGCTCACGTAAGTGTTCTTAATGGTCATTTATAGACAACCAAGCATATGTTTAGCATCTTGAACCATAACTTCTAAATACAACATTAAGAAATAATTGTCACATAGGCAATTAGCAAGACTGCAATTAACATTGAACACAATTAACAAGGAATAATTAACACATAATTTTACTCTATTGATTTAAAAATGTCTCATAAATAATGCAGTTCAAACTTTGTAGAAAGCCTGACTAATGCCTGTATCCATTACTGTGAGTTCAAAAAGTATGGGGGGGTGCAACGGTATGTTCGGTGGCCAAGAGACACCTTCCCCTCCTCCTCGGCAAAGAGACAAAGAGTTGGGGACTCATGGATAGATGGTAAAAATGGTCCATTTACTGCAGAGCTGCTAGCATACTTACAGAACATCTGAAGGGGCTCAAGGTATAGGACAGCACGTAGGTGTGATTGATCATTTACAGAGGTACAGCGTTTTGGCAGAGGCAATTCTTTTGGGGGGATTACCTCGGGGAGACGCTCTGTCTCCCAGGGACATCTGTGTTGCTTTTATTGCTTTTGACCCTTGTCATCAGACATATCTTTCTGAAGATATCTACACACTGATAAGCTTTCTAGGTAGCTACCTACCTATGTACCTAATGTTTGTTTAGGAAAAGTGCATTCTTTTCTCTTGTGTTTCCCCTGTTCTCACAGTGTCACAATACTCCTGACCATGTGTTTGGGTTTTTCCTCACCAGCATTTT